>NC_041380.1:197055469-197057516 GCF_002162155.2 Triticum dicoccoides
GGGAGCAAGCAGGGTATGCGTCGGCACTTCCAATCAGAGTGGTTCTTCAGTAGGTCTCAACTACTGATGTTAATGTTAGATAGCGCCTCACCCCTGCAGCATTTTTTGCATCATCTGTTTTTTTTACTTCACAAACTATCAAGAGTGCAAAAAAGTAGATGATGATTGATAAATATTCATAGTCACAAATAAGTTATACTCATCTCTTGATGATGATTAACTGCCAGCCCAACTGGAATCATAAAATGGACTGGACATATAAAGTATTGTGCAGTCAGATTCAAAGAAGAAATTGCAAAGTTTTTTGGATTTTCGTTGAAGATAACAATGGTTATTAGTCGTGGTCTCTTTGTTCTTTCCTGCCTTGTACCAAATGCTCAGGGATCCTATCGTGTATTGTTGTGGTGCTTTGAGCATCATTCATACAGGAGGAGTAACTAATTATAGAATCGTTCATCTATGTAGTCCACTAGAGGAGTAATATGTTAATGAATCCCTTCTTCCCTGTCAACAAATATAATATTTATTTTCCAGAACTCTGCTTGTTGACTGCTATGACGCCCCGAGATCGTTGCGTTAGGTGTCTTTCAGTTATTCGTTGTTGTTGCCTTGTCTTTTGCTTGCGTGTTGCATCTTGTCATGTCATCATGTGCATTGCATCATCATATTTTCAAAACTTGTATTTGTCCGGGTCCCAGTTCCTTTCGTTGTCCGTTCTGAGCCCAGACACACTTGCACGCGCCCGTGGCATGTCCGAGATATTATTTTATAAGTGGCCGGAAAATGTTCTCGGAATGGGTTGAGGGTTGGCATGCAGTGTTGCCATGTTGTCAGTAGACCGTCTGCCAAGTTTCATCGCATTCAGAGTCCGTTTGATAGTCCAACCGTTAAACTATAGCTACATTATAGTCGGAGGTCGAACGTTTTCGGTCTCCGAAAACAGCCGTCGGGTCTCTCTCTTCTCTTCTCTCAGCCTAAGGCTTTCTGCACAACCCACTACCATTCACCGCCAGGCCCTACCTAACCTCTCTCGTCAGCTCGCGGCCCTCTCCGCGCGCGTCCGAAAGATGTCCCAAACCCGACCGGGTAGTCATCACCATTGGGTCCAGATCATCCCCTAACATCTATAAAACATCACCGTTTCCTTATTTGGACTCCCTAATTTATTTTTCCCGACCGTTCGATTTTGATAGGAGGGACGAGATAGCCCCTAACCTAATCTTCCTGAAATATATATTGACAAATCCTAAATTCGAGGAGGCTTGTCCCATCCTCCCAGCCCGCCGCTGCCGCCACTCCACCAAATATCTCTCGGGATCCATTCCCTCCTCGTTTTCACACACCAACCAACAAAATCCATCCTTCCCTCGATCCCTTCGCTCTACCGAGCCGAAGTGCTCTGCCTTGCGCGTACGATTCAAGGGAGGAGATCCTCCTCGCTCTCCCGTAGCCCAAGCCTCCTCTCGATTCCGTGCCTCTGCCGCCCATCGCCCAAAGGAGCAAGGACCTCACGCCCGATCTCCCTCGCCTTCACCATCCTGCGAGCAGCAGCAACAGGACCATGGTCTTCGTCCTCGCCTCTTCCTCCTCTGCTCGAGCGCGCCCGTCCTTGCAGCTGTTGGGGAACGTTGCAGAAAACAAAAATTTTCCTACGGTTTCACCAAGATCCATCTAGGAGTTCATCTAGCAACGAGTGATTAGATGCATCTACGTACCTTGTAGATCGCGAGCGGAAGCGTTCAAAGAACGGGGATGAGGGAGTCGTACTCGACGTGATTCGAATCACCGAAGATCCTAGCACCGAACAGACGGCACCTCCGCGTTCAACACACGTACGGAACAGCCACGTCTCCTCCTTCTTGATCCAGCAAGGAGGGAGGAGAGGTTGAGGGAGATGGCTCCAGCAGCAGCACGACGGCGTGGTGATGATGGAGCTGCAGTACTCCGGCAGGGCTTCGCTAAGCACTATGGAGGACGAGGATGTGTTGGAGAGGGAGAGGGAGGCACCAAAGGCAAGGGTAAGAAGTCCTCCATCTCCCCACTATAT
>NC_041380.1:197057808-197085755 GCF_002162155.2 Triticum dicoccoides
AGGGGGGTGCAGCCAAGGGGAGGAATCCCTCCTCCCCAAGGCACCTAGGAGGTGCCTTCCCCTCCTAGGACTCTTCCTTTAGGGTTTCCCCCACCCTAGGCGCATGGGCCCTAGGGGGAAGTGGCGCCCCAGCCCAAAGTGGGCTGGATCCCTTCCCACTTCAGCCCATGGGGCCCTCCGGGATAGGTGGCCCCACCCGGTGGACCCCCGGGACCCTTTCTGTGGTCCCGGTACAATACCGGTGACCCTGAAACTTGTCCCGATGGCCGAAATATCACTTCCTATATATAATTCTTTACCTCCGGACCATTTCGGAACTCCTCGTGACGTCCGGGATCTCATCCCGGACTCCGAACAACATTTGGGTTACTGCATATACATATCCCTACAACCCTAGCGTCACCGAACCTTAAGTGTGTAGACCCTACGGGTTCGGGAGACATGTAGACATGACCGAGATTGCTCTCCGGTCAATAACCAACAGCGGGATCTGGATACCCATGTTGGCTCCCACATGCTCCTCGATGATCTCATCGGATGAACCACGATGTCGAGGATTCAAGCAACCCCGTATACAATTCCCTTTGTCAATCGGTATGTTACTTGCCCGAGATCTGATCGTCGGTATCCCAATACCTCATTCAATCTCGTTACCGGCAAGTCACTTTACTCGTACCGTAATGCATGATCCCGTAACCAGACACTTGATCACTTTGAGCTCATTATGATGATGCATTACCGAGTGGGCCCAGTGATACCTCTCCGTCATACGGAGTGACAAATCCCAGTCTTGATCCGTGTCAACCCAACAGACACTTTCGGAGATACCCGTAATATACCTTTATAGTCACCCAATTACGTTGTGACGTTTGGTATACCCAAAGCACTCCTATGGTATCCGGGAGTTACACGATCTCATGGTCTAAGGAAAAGATACTTGACATTGGAAAACTCTAGCAAACGAACTATACGATTTTATGCTATGTTTAGGATTGGGTCTTGTCCATCACATCATTCTCCTAATGATGTGATCTCGTTATCAATGACATCCAATGTCCATAGTCAGGAAACCATGACTATCTGTTGATCAACGAGCTAGTCAACTAGAGGCTTACTAGGGACATGTTGGTGTCTATTATTCACACATGTATTACTATTTCCGGATAACACAATTATAGCATGAATAAAGACAATTATCATGAATAAGGAAATATAATAATAATACTTTTATTATTGCCTCTAGGGCATATTTCCAACAGTCTCCCACTTGCACTAGAGTCAATAATCTAGTTACATTGTGATGAATCGAACACCCATGGAATTCTGGTGTTGATCATGTTTTGCTTTAAGGAGAGGTTTAGTCAATGGATCTGCTACATTCAGGTCCGTATGTACTTTACAAATATCTATGTCTCCATCTTGAACGTTTTCACGAATGGAGTTGAAGCGACGCTTGATGTGCCTTGTCTTCTTGTGAAACCTGAGCTCTTTGGCAAGTGCAATAGCTCCAGTGTTGTCACAGAAGAGCTTGATCGGCCCCGACGCATTGGGTATGACTCCTAGGTCAGTGATGAACTCCTTCACCCAAATTGCTTCATGCGCTGCCTCCGAGGCTGCCATGTACTCCGCTTCACATGTAGATCCCGCCACGACGCTCTGCTTGCAACTGCACCAGCTTACTGCCCCACCATTCAAAATATACACGTATCCGATTTGTGACTTAGAGTCATCCAGATTTGTGCCGAAGCTAGCGTCGACGTAACCTTTTATGACGAGCTCTTCGTCACCTCCATAAACGAGAAACATTTCCTTAGTCTTTTTCAGGTACTTCAGGATATTCTTGACCGCTGTCCAGTGTTCCTTGCTGGGATTACTTTGGTACCTTTCTACCAAACTCACGGCAAGGTTTACATCAGGTCTGGTACACAGCATGGCATACATAATAGAACCTATGGCTGAGGCATAGGGGATGACACTCATCTCTTCTATATCTTCTGTCGTGGTCGGACATTGAGCTGAGCTCAATTTCACACCTTGCAACACAGGAAGAACCCCTTCTTTAGACTGATCCATATTGAACTTCTTCAATATCTTATCAAGGTATGTGCTTTGTGAAAGACCTATGAGGTGTCTTGATCTATCTCTGTAGATCTTGATGCCTAATATATAAGCAGCTTCTCCAAGGTCCTTCATTGAAAAACACTTATTCAAGTAGGCCTTTATGCTGTCCAAGAGTTCTATATCATTTCCCATCAAAAGTATGTCATCTACATATAATATGAGAAATGCTACAGAGCTCCCACTCACTTTCTTGTAAACACAGACTTCTCCATAAGTCTGCGTAAACCCAAACGCTTTGATCATCTCATCAAAGCGAATGTTCCAACTCCGAGATGCTTGCACCAGCCCATAAATCGAGCGTTGGAGCTTGCACACCTTGTCAGCATTCTTAGGATCGACAAAACCTTCCGACTGCATCATATACAATTCTTCCTTAAGGAAACCATCAAGGAATGCCGTTTTGACGTCCATTTTCCATATTTCATAATCATAGAATGCGGCAATCGCTAACATGATTCGGACGGACTTCAGCTTCGCTACCGGTGAGAAAGTCTCATCGTAGTCAACCCCTTGAACTTGTTGATAACCCTTAGCGACAAGCCGAGCTTTATAGATGGTCACATTATCATCCGCGTCTGTCTTCTTCTTAAAGATCCATTTAGTTTCTATGGCTCGCCGCTCAACGGGCAAGTCAGTCAAAGTCCATACTTCGTTTTCATACATGGATCCTATCTCGGATTTCATGGCTTCTAGCCATTTGTCGGAATCCGGGCCCGCCATCGCTTCTTCATAGTTTGAAGGTTCACCATTGTCTAACAACATGATTTCCAAGACAGGGTTGCCGTACCACTCTGGTGCGGAACGTGTCCTTGTGGACCTTCGAATTTCAGTAGGAGCTTGATCAAAAGTATCTTGATCATCATCATTAACTTCCTCTCTAGTCGGTGCAGGCACCTTAGGAACATTTTCTTGAGTTGCGCCATTTACCGGTTCAAGAGGTAATACTTCATCAAGTTCTACTTTCCTCCCACTTACTTCTTTCGAGAGAAACTCTTTCTCTAGAAAGGACCCATTCTTGGCAACAAAGATCTTGCCTTCGGATCTGAGGTAGAAGGTATACCCAATAGTTTCTTTAGGGTATCTTATGAAGACGCATTTTTCCGATTTGGGTTCGAGCTTTTCAGGTTGAAGTTTCTTGACATAAGCATCGCATCCCCAAACTTTTAGAAACGACAGCTTAGGTTTCTTGCCAAACCATAATTCAAACGATGTCGTCTCAAAGGGTTTCGACGGAGCCCTATTTAAAGTGAATGCGGCAGTCTCTAAAGCATACCCCCAAAAAGATAGCGGTAAATCAGCAAGAGACATCATAGATCGCACCATATCTAATAGAGTGCTATTACGACATTCGGACACACCATTACGCTGAGGTGTTCCAGGCGGCGTGAGTTGTGAAACTATTCCACATTTTCTTAAGTGTGTGCCAAACTCGTGACTCAAGTATTCTCCTCCATGATCTGATCGCAGGAACTTGATTTTTCTATCACGTTGATTCTCAACCTCACTCTGAAATTCCTTAAACTTTTCAAAGGTCTCAGGCTTGTGTTTCATTAAGTAGACATACCCATATCTACTAAAGTCATCAGTGAGGGTGAGAACATAACGATAGCCACCGCGAGCCTCAACACTCATTGGACCGCACATATCAGTATGTATGATTTCCAATAAGTTGGTTGCTCGCTCCATTGTTCCTGAGAACGGAGTCTTGGTCATTTTACCCATGAGGCATGGTTCGCACGTGTCAAATGATTCGTAATCGAGAGACTCTAAAAGTCCATCAGCATGGAGCTTCTTCATGCGTTTGACACCTATGTGACCAAGGCGGCAGTGCCACAAGTATGTGGGACTATCATTATCAACCTTACATCTTTTGGTACTCACACTATGAATATGTGTAGCATTACGCTCGAGATTCATTAAGAATAAACCATTCACCATCGGAGCATGACCATAAAACATATCTCTCATATAAATAGAACAACCATTATTCTCGGATTTAAATGAGTAGCCATCTCGAATTAAACGAGATCTTGATATAATGTTCATGCTTAAACTTGGCACTAAATAACAATTATTGAGGTTTAAAACTAATCCCGTAGGTAAATGAAGAGGCAGCGTGCCGACGGCGATCACATCGACCTTGGAACCATTCCTGACGCGCATCGTCACCTCGTCCTTCGCCAGTCTCCGCTTATTCCGCAGCTCCTGCTTTGAGTTACAAATGTGAGCAACTGCACCGGTATCAAATACCCAGGAGCTACTACGAGTACTGGTAAGGTACACATCAATTACGTGTATATCACATATACCTTTTGTTTTGCCGGCCTTCTTGTCCGCTAAGTATTTGGGGCAGTTCCACTTCCAGTGACCACTTTCCTTGCAATAAAAGCACTCAGTCTCGGGTTTGGGTCCATTCTTTGGCTTCTTCCCGGCAGCTTGCTTGCCGGGCGCGGCAACTCCCTTGCCGTCCTTCTTGAAGGCTTTCTTACCCTTGCCCTTCTTGAACTTAGTGGTTTTATTCACCATCAACACTTGATGTTCCTTTTTGACTTCTACCTCTGCTGATTTCAGCATTGCAAATACTTCAGGAATGGTCTTTTCCATCCCCTGCATAGTGAAGTTCATCACAAAGCTCTTGTAGCTCGGTGGAAGCGACTGGAGGATTCTGTCAATGACCACGTCATCCGGGAGATTAACTCCCAGCTGAGTCAAGCGGTTATGTAACCCAGACATAGTGAGTATGTGCTCACTGACAGAACTGTTTTCCTCCATCTTACAGCTGAAGAATTTGTCGGAGACTTCATATCTCTCGACCCGGGCATGAGCTTGGAAAACCATTTTCAGCTCTTCGAACATCTCATATGCTCCGTGTCTCTCAAAACGTTTTTGGAGCCCCGGCTCTAAGCTGTAAAGCATGCCGCACTGAACGAGGGAGTAGTCATCGGTACGTGCTTGCCAAGCGTTCATAACGTCTTGTTCTGCAGGGAGAACAGGTGCGTCACCTAGCGGTGCTTGTAGGACATAATCTTTCTTGGCAGCTATGAGGATGATCCTCAGGTTCCGGATCCAGTCCGTGTAGTTGCTGCCATCGTCTTTCAGCTTGGTTTTCTCTAGGAACGCGTTGAAGTTGAGGACTACGTTGGCCATTTGATCTACAAGACATATTGTAAATATTTTAGACTAAGTTCATGATAATTAAGTTCATCTAATCAAATTATAATGAACTCCCACTTAGATAGACATCCCTCCAGTCATCTAAGTATAACATGATCCGAGTTAACTAGCCCGTGTCCGATCATCACGTGAGACGGACTAGTCAACGTCGTTGAACATCTTCATGTTGAACGTATCTTCTATACGACTCATGCTCGACCTTTCGGTCTTCTGTGTTCCGAGGCCATGTCTGTACATGCTAGGCTCGTCAAGTTAACCTAAGTGTTTTGCATGTGTAAATCTGTCTTACACCCGTTGTATGTGAACGTTAGAATCTATCACACCCGATCATCACGTGGTGCTTCGAAACAACGAACTGTCGCAACGGTGCACAGTTAGGGGGAACACTTTCTTGAAATTATTATGAGGGATCATCTTATTTACTACCGTCGTTCTAAGCAAACAAGATGCAAAAGCATGATAAACATCACATGCAATCAAATAATAATAGTGACATGATATGGCCAATATCACATAGCTCCTTTGATCTCCATCTTGGGGCTCCATGATCATCTTGTCACCGGCATGACACCATGATCTCCATCATCATGATCTCCATCATTGTGTCTCCATGAAGTTGCTCGCCAACTATTACTTCTACTACTATGGCTAACGCGTTTAGCAATAAAGTAAAGTAATTTACATGGCGTTTCTCAATGACACGCAGGTCATACAAAAATAAAGACAACTCCTATGGCTCCTGTCGGTTGTCATACTCATCGACATGCAAGTCGTGATTCCTATTACAATAGCATGAACATCTCATACATCACATATAGATCATTCATCATTCATCACAATTTTGGCCATATCATATCACAAAGCACTTGCTGCAAAAACAAGTTAGACGTCCTCTAATTGTTGTTGCATGTTTTACGTGGCTGAAGTAGGGTTCTAGCAAGAACGTTTTCTTACCTACGTGAAAGCCACAACGTGATTTGTCAACTTCTATTTACCCTTCATAAGGACCCTTTTCATCGAATCCGCTCCAACTAAAGTGGGAGAGACAGACACCCGCCAGCCACCTTATGCAACTTGTGCATGTTAGTCGGTGGAACCAGTCTCACGTAAGCGTACGTGTAAGGTTGGTCCGGGCCGCTTCATCCCACAATACCGCTGAAGCAAGATAAGACTAGTAGCGGTAAGAAAGTTGACAACATCTACGCCCACAACAAATTGTGTTCTACTCGTGCAAGAGAACTACGCATAGACCTAGCTCATGATGCCACTGTTGGGGAATGTTGCAAAAAACAAAAATTTTCCTACGGTTTCACCAAGATCCATCTAGGAGTGCATCTAGCAACGAGTGATTAGATGCATCTATGTACCTTGTAGATCGCGAGCGGAAGCGTTCAAAGAACGGGGATGAGGGAGTCGTACTCGACGTGATTCGAATCACCGAAGATCCTAGCACCGAACGGGCGGCACCTCCGCGTTCAACACACGTACGGAACAGCCACGTCTCCTCCTTCTTGATCCAGCAAGGGGGGAGGAGAGGTTTAGGGAGATGGCTCCAGCAGCAGCACTACGGCGTGGTGATGATGGAGCTGCAATACTCCGGCAGGGCTTCGCTAAGCAGTATGGAGGAGGAGGATGTGTTGGAGAGGGAGAGGGAGGCACCAAAGGCAAGGGTAAGAAGTCCTCCATCTCCCCACTATATATAGGAGGGCCAAGGGGGGGGGGGGCGCCGGCCCTAGGAGATCCAATCTCCTAGGGGGGTGCGGCCAAGGGGAGGAATCCCTCCTCCCCAAGGCACCTAGGAGGTGCCTTCCCCTCCTAGGACTCTTCCTTTAGGGTTTCCCCCACCCTAGGCGCATGGGCCCTAGGGGGAAGTGGCGCCCCAGCCCATTTTGGGCTGGATCCCTTCCCACTTCAGTCCATGGGGCCCTCCGGGATAGGTGGCCCCACCCGGTGGACCCCCTGGACCCTTCCGGTGGTCCCGGTACAATACCGGTGACCCCGAAACTTGTCCCGATGGCCGAAATAGCACTTCCTATATATAATTCTTTACCTTCGGACCATTCCGGAACTCCTCGTGACGTCCGGGATCTCATCCCGGACTCCGAACAACATTCGGGTTACTGCATATACATATCCCTACAACCCTAGCGTCACCGAACCTTAAGTGTGTACACCCTACGGGCTCGGGAGACATGTAGACATGACCGAGATTGCTCTCCGGTCAATAACCAACAGCGGGATCTGGATACCCATGTTGGCTCCCACATGCTCCTCGATGATCTCATCGGATGAACCACGATGTCGAGGATTCAAGCAACCCCGTATACAATTCCCTTTGTCAATCGGTATGTACTTGCCCGAGATCTGATCGTCGGTATCCCAATACCTCGTTCAATCTCGTTACCGGCAAGTCACTTTACTCGTACCGTAATGCATGATCCCGTAACCAGACACTTGATCACTTTGAGCTCATTATGATGATGCATTACCGAGTGGGCCCAGTGATACCTCTCCGTCATACGGAGTGATAAATCCCAGTCTTGATCCGTGTCAACCCAACAGACACTTTCGGAGATACCCGTAGTATACCTTTATAGTCACCCAGTTACGTTGTGACGTTTGGTATACCCAAAGCACTCCTACGGTATCCGGGAGTTACACGATCTCATGGTCTAAGGAAAAGATACTTGACATTGGAAAACTCTAGCAAACGAACTATACGATCTTATGCTATGTTTAGGATTGGGTCTTGTCCATCACATCATTCTCCTAATGATGTGATCTCGTTATCAATGACATCCAATGTCCATAGTCAGGAAACCATGACTATCTGTTGATCAACGAGCTAGTCAACTAGAGGCTTACTAGGGACATGTTGGTGTCTATTATTCACACATGTATTACTATTTCCGGATAACACAATTATAGCATGAATAAAGACAATTATCATGAATAAGGAAATATAATAATAATGCTTTTATTATTGCCTCTAGGGCATATTTCCAACAGCAGCCTCGCCGAACCAGGCCACCCCGGCTAACCTCCGACCACCTGCAGGCCGACCCCGTCGCCGCTCCTTCCCTACTCCTCTTCCTTCCTTCTCCTCCCAACTTTACCCCGTTTTCCCCTGTCTATTTTTCTCCATGGACAGGGAGCGCCATGGTTTCTACTTCAAGCTTCTGCGTCACCCGAAGCTCCTCGACGCCTGCCAGATCCAACGCCCTGGAGACCCGCGTCCCCGCCGGACCTCCGTCCTCTGCCGCTCCTCTACATGGCGCCGCCGTGCAAGTCCTCTCGTTCCTGCAAGTCCTCTCATTCCTCTGGTTTGTGGTATTTGAGTTGCATCAATGTCAAGTGTTGATTCCATATTTTTCCTAAGCGGTGTTCTCATACTCCTATGTGAATACTAATCCTTCCTGATCATCGAGATTGTGATGTCAATCCTTTTCAACCGGCGTGTTTCTCTTCAAGTGGATCTGAGCATTTCAACATCCGCAAGATCACCTCTCGGTTTCCCCAAGTTGTTCACTTCATCTGTCCCCAAGTTGCCTTTGTTTTACCCACCCTCCCACCCTTGTTTCTTCAAGGACTCAGATTACTTAATCAAGTATCCATTTTATTCATGTGAAGTCTCTTCATTCTTTTCTTTCAATGCTCGTATCCGGTGATTCTCATGAAGGTAATAGCAGAGCTTCAAGTTCATCATTCTCTGTTCTTTTTCTTCTCCGGTGGATTCAATTCAAGCTTTGTTGATCATATCTTTTCCTCGGTTCAAATGTTTTCTCATGCCGACGCACCTCTTAATCATCCACCTCTTGCTATTTTTGTATCCAGAGTGCTGAAGATATCTCAGAAGATTTGTGTCTCCATTATCAATCCGTTCAAGATATCTCGAGGTTGTTATCTCATTCTAGCCATTTAATCCAACCGACACTTTATCTATTTTAAATCGTTCAACGGTGTTTCTCTTGAGTGGGCCCTAACCCACAGGTCTTTTCCCAGGATCTTACATAACTCTTCTAATTTTGCCGGAGTTATTCTCAAATTCATTTCAAAGTTTGACGTAAGAATGATTGGTCATCAGTCAAATGTCTTTCTTCAAGATCTTTCAAATTCTTTCATTGTTGATTCAACCTTTATTTTCTGCATTATTCCGGAGTACCTAAAAAATTCATGGTGGTGTTTCTTCTCGTCATTCTCAACATTTGAAGACCGAAGAAGAGTTTTTTCCTCCAAATCTTATCCGTTCTCTCAAAGATTCATGATTCTAGCTTTATGCCATCCTCTCATAATTGTTTTCGATTGTGAGAATTCTTTTCACCTATCCGGAGCAATTCAGAAGTCTTTTCAGTTTGATTCATCCAAAGCCCATCATCTCAGAATTATTCATTCCATCTCTCAGCTCTCGTTCTCCGAATCATACCGGTGCATCTTTCAAATATTCTCTTATCAGCTCGTGATCTCTTCGTTCTCACGTATCTAAATTCTCTCTAGTATTTTCATTGGTTCTCTAATTCTTCCCGGTGTTTCTTTATCTTTTCTTCGTTCATCTTCAATTCTTACAGTGGTTTGTTCAAGAGCTATCTTCTTGGGTTATCATATCAATTCATTCGTTTTTTTTCAATCCCACTAATGGTTCGTTGAAGACCTTCCCAAGTTTATGCTATATCTATCTTAATCCTTTCAACGAGAATAAGTAGTATGCCAAATCCATTGTTTGTTATCAATTTAATTAGTAAAGGATGGACATAATGTAATTCTTATTCTTGTTTCATCGAGTAAATTCAATTCCTTATTCTGGAGGTTCATCAAAATTCTCGGTTTCTAGTTATTGATATTTCTTTTTCGGAGTTTCAAGTTTTCCGCTTTATCTCGTCGCGAAGCTCCATCTAAACCATTACAAGGCTTCTCCCGGAGTTCTTTTCAATTTTCCTTCGCTTGATCATTCTTTTGTTACCGGAGTTCTCACGAAGGCTCGACATGGTGGTCTGTCAAGAATTCTTTTCATTCTTCAATTGTCCTTCAAGATTTCTCTCGAAGTTATGATCCACCAAGCTATACTCTCAAATAAACATGGTGCTCAACACATGTATTGTTTTGAGGAGTTCGGGCATTCTTCATCTTGCATTCCGAAATGCAACTCTTTCTATCTATCTTTTGAGGTGGTGTTACGTCATTTTTGACAATTGCTTGGTGTTTCATGATTCACAAGTTGTCAGGAATGAGATATTTAAACCCATCATTTTCTTCCTTGGAGTTATCTTGGTATAGATTTCACCTAAAGCCTTCCCTAAGGAATGTTGTTATTGTGGTGCTTATCAATGATTCAAGTTATCTCTCTATCATCTTGGTCGAAGAAGTTTTCATCTCTTCTTTGTTTCGATCAATCATTGCTTTCGGTGGCAGAATTTCACCTCAGTTTTGAGATGTTTTCCATAAGCCCTCAACTATCCTGTTCTTTTCGTTGTTGATTTCCCAACAACTCCGTTCAATCCTTCTTTTTAAGGATGCTTTTCAAATCCAGTTGTGGTAGAAGATGTCATTTTCCTCTCAATTTTTTTCTTTCCAACGATCCAACTTCTATTCTTTTGTTCCAGAGGCATCGTGATTTTGCTTTCTTCACTCATCATCTCGGATTGTGAGGATCGTATTCTTTTCATGCTTATCCATTTAACCGGAGTGTCGTGCCATCTTTTCAAGTTCTTACCATTCTGCCAAGTTTTACCTACCTTCTCAACCGGAGTGCTATCTGAAATCTTTTTTACCCCTTGTGCGATTATTTCTATAGTTCCGGAGGCAGTGCGTTGTTGATTTCATCAAGCATACTCTCATCTTGTCAAGTTCATATTAAATTCCTTTCATTTACAGTCGGAGTGATGTCTAGATTATATCATTCTTATTCCTTCTCTATCTTGTTTTAACCGGAGTGTTGTGTCTATCATTCCTTTTCTAACCGGAGTCGCATCCAAGTGCTTTCATTTTGCCAAGTTCATATTATTGCCTTCCATTTCCAACCAGAGTACTGTCGTAATTGATCTTTAGCGTTCCTTGTACATCTCGTTTCTACCGGAGTGCTTGCATGTACTTCTTGTCCATTGCAACCCTTTTCTTATGTCTTTCAACCTACAAGGTTCTAGTAATGTTCCTTGGTCCTCTTTTCTAATGGAGCGTTTTCAACTTCGTTCATCTTCGTTGTTTTCTTTCTTTCAATTTGTCCAACCTCGCAAGGTTCCTTGGTTTCACTTATTTGTCAAAGAATGAACTTAGTTTTATCTCCTCTTCCTCTTCCTTTTTCCCTCCGGTGCCATCCTAGATCTCGGGACGAGATCCTCTCATAGTGATGGAGTGTTGTGACGCCCCGAGACCATTGCGCCAGGTGTCTTCCAGTTATTCATTGTTGTTGCCTTGTCTTTTGCTTGCGTGTCGCATCTTGTTATGTCATCATGTGCATTGCATCATCATGCTTTCAAAACTTGCATTCGTCCGGGTCTCCCAGTGCCTTCCGTTGTCCGTTCTGAGCCCAGACACACTTGCACGCGCCCGTGGCATGTCCGAGATATTATTTTATAAGTGGCCGGAAAATGCTCTCGGAATGGGTTGAGGGTTGGCATGCAGTGTTGTTATGTTGTCAGTAGACCGCCTGCCAAGTTTCATCGCATTCAAAGTCCGTTTGATAGTCCAACCATTAAACTATAGCGGCATTATAGCCGGGGTCGAACGTCGGACGTTTTCGGTCTCCGAAAACAGCCGCCGGGTCTCTCTCTTCTCTTCTCTCAGCCCAAGGCTTTCTGCACAACCCACTACCATTCACCGCCATGCCCTACCTAACCTCTCTCGTCAGCCCGCGGCCCTCTCTGCGCGTGTCCGAAAGTTGTCCCGAACCCGACCCGGGCAGTCATCACCAATGGGTCCGGATCATCCCCTAACATCTATAAAACATTACCGTTTTCTTATTTGGACTCCCTAGTTTATTTTTCCCGACCGTTCGATTTTGATCGGAGGGACGAGATAGCCCCTAACCTAATCTTCCTGAGATATATATTGACAAACCCTAAATTCGAGGAGGCTTGTCCCATCCTCCCAGCCAGCTGCCGCCGCCACTCCACCAAATATCTCTTGGGATCCATTCCCTCCTCGTTTTCACACACCAACCAACAAAATCCATCCTTCCCTCGATCCCTTCGCTCTATTGAGCCGGAGCGCCCTGCCATGCGCGCACGATCCAAGCGAGGAGATCCTCCTCGCTCTCCCGTAGCCCAAGCCTCCTCTCGATTTCGTGCCTGTGCCATCCATCGCCCAAAGGAGCAAGGACCTCGCGCCCGATCTCCCTCGTCTTCACCATCCCGCGAGCAGCAGCAACAGTACCATGGTCTTCGTCCTCGTCTCTTCCTCCTCTGCTCGAGCGCGCCCGTCCTTACAGCCTCGCCGAACCAGGCCACCCCGGCCAACCTCCGACCACCTGCAGGCCGACCCCGTCGCCGCTCCTTCCCTACTCCTCTTCCTTCTCCTCCCAACCTCACCCCGTTTTCCCCTGTCTATTTTTCTCCATGGACAGGGAGCGCCATGGTTTCTACTTCAAGCTTCTGCGTCGCCCGAAGCTCCTCGACGCCGGCCAGATCCGACGCCTTGGAGACCCGCGTCCCCGCCGGACCTCCGTCCTCTTCTGCTCCTCTACATGGCGCCGCCGTGCAAGTCCTCTCGTTCCTGTGTCGTTCGCGAGCTTGAGGGAGACGCAGCAACGCTCCCATTTTCTCCGTGGACCGCATCGAGCACCGGCGCCCATCCCGGCCTTCCTCGCTTCCACTCCGTCCTCGCCTGCACCCCGCCAGTCGCAGCCCGACGCCTCATCTGCCTCGCCCTGCATCGCTAGCAGCAAGCTCCGCCGCGCCGCCATCTGCCTCCCTTGCAATCAAGCTGCAGTCCTGCGTTGACCCCGCGGCTCGCCTCGATCTCCCTGCGTGGCCCGTAGCCAGCGCCAAGCCCTGCCCGTTGACCGCGCGTGGTCCTTCTTGCCCCAGCGCCTCTTCAGCCCGCCTGCCTCACCTCCTTGGGCCGAGCCCACAAGCTGAGCAGCCCCTCCAGTTCCCCTATTCCTATCGGGCTAGCCAGTTTCGACCCGCGTGTTTTTTTCCAGATATGTGAATTTTGCTATTATCCAGTGTTTGGCAGTTTTACAAAAAGACCCTCTAACTTCGTGCATATAATTACTCACAAACCGTGCATCGGTTTAAAATGTTTTATATATGAAAAATGCTTAGAATTATGTGTAGACTAATAATATGCCACTTTCATGCATGTTAAAAATGTTTAAAATAATGTTTGCATATAATTTGCCTATTGTCGTGCTAAAATGCTTTATTTCATAACTAAATAACCGTAGCTCCATTTTTAATAAACTTTATATGTAAATGGGGTAGAAAAATGCCTAGTTTAACATGGTGGATTTACTTCGCATGTTTAATAACTCTAAAATATGCTTTAGGATAGAACAGTACCATAACCAAAAATATGCACATGAGGAGTTTCCGGACTTGTTGTTTGTTGTTCCGGCCTCATTTAAACTTGCCTATATAGGCAGTTTTCATATGCTTCACCTCTTGCCATGCTAACCAACATTTAATATTGTTGAGTACATAAACGGGAGAGAACTAAATAATTGATGTGGTGTTCCGTCAATATGCAACTCGTTGAATATTGAGCTCCACTTAACTTGTAGTTTTGCTTGTGCACTTTGCCATGCCATGCTTCATTAAACCGGACATGCATCATACTTGGTTGTGCATCATGCCATGATTATGTGATGGTTGTTTATTATGTTGTTTGTTTCTTTCCGGTGTTTCTTCTTCGGATTGGTTCCGATAACATCGCGTTTGTGAGGATCCGTTTGACTTCGTCCGTTTGTCTTCTTCATGGACTCGTTCTTATTCCTTGTGGGATCTCAGGCAAGATGACCATACCCTCGAAATCACTTCTATCTTTGCTTGCTAGTTGCTCGCTCTATTGCTATGCCGCGATACCTACCACTTGCTATATCATGCCTCCCATATTGCCATGTCAAGCCTCTAACCCTCCTTTCCGAGCAAACCGTTGTTTGGCTATGTTACCACTTTGCTCATCCCCTCTTATAGCGTTGCTAGTTGCATCTGAAGATGGAGTTTGTTCCTTGTTGGAACATGATTATTGTTGGGATATCATTATTATATCTTGTTTACTTTGATGCACCTATATACTTGGTAAAGGGTGGAAGGCTCGGCCTTATGCCTGGTGTTTTGTTCCACTCTTGCCGCCCTAGTTTCCGTCATACCGGTGTTATGTTCCTTGATTTTGCGTTCCTTACACGGTTGGGTGTTATAGGGACCCCTTGACAGTTCGCTTTGAATAAAACTCCTCCAGCAAGGCCTAACCTTGGTTTTACCATTTGCCTCACCACCACCTACTTTTCCCTTGGGAGTCGCTCTCCCGAGGGTCATCTTTATTTTAAGACCCCCGGGCCAGTGCTTCTCTAAGTGTTGGTCCGAAACAGAGCCACATGCAGCGCCACATCGGGGAAATTGAGGGTTGGTTTTAGTTGTACGTAGTGTTCATCCGGTGTTGCCTTGAGAACGAGATATGTGCAGCTCCTATCGGGATGTCGACGCATCGGGCGGTCTTGCTGGTCTTGTTTTACCATTGTCAAAATGTCTTGTAACCGGGATTCTGAGTCTGATCGGGTCTTCTTGGGAGAAGGAATATCCTTCGTTGACCGTGAGAGCTTGTGATGGGCTAAGTTGGGACACTCCTGCAGGGTTTGAACTTTCGAAAGCCGTGCCCGCGGTTATGGGCAGATGGGAATTTGTTAATATCCGGTTGTAGAAAACTTGACACTAAACGTAAGTAAAATGTATCAACTGCGTGTGTAGCGGCGATAGTCTCTTTTCGGCGGAGTCCGGGAAGAGAAAACGGTCTCGTGTTATGCTTGAACGTAAGTAGTTTCAGGATCACTTCTTGGTCACTTATAGCTTCTCAACCGAGCTTTGCTTCTCTTCTTGCTCTCATTTGCGTAAGTTAGCCACCATATATGCTAGTGCTTGCTGCAGCTCCACCTCACTACCTTTTCCTACCCATAAGCTTAAATAGTCTTGATCTCGCGGGTGTGAGATTGCTGAGTCCCCGTGACTCACATATTACTTCCAAAACCAGATGCAGGTGCCGATGATGCCAGTGTAGGGAACGCTACCGAACTCAAGTGAGAGTTCGACGAGGATTCAGGACGTTACTATGTGTCCTTTCTGAAAGATCAGTAGTGGAGCCCAGTTGGGGCGATCGGGGAAATATTGCATTAGGGGTTGTCTTTCTTTATTTGGTTCCGTAGTCGGACCTTGATTGTTTTCTTGTTGATGTAATGCTATATTTATGTATTGTGTGAAGTGGGATTGTAAGCCAACTCTTTATCCCTTTCTTATTCAGTACATGGGATGTGTAAAGATTATCCCTCTTGCGGCATGCCTATTATGCGGTTATGCCTCTAAGTCGTGCTCCGACACGTGGGAGATATAGCTGCATCGTGAGTGTTACAACTGCTCTGGCCATGCTAACTTGTCTTTCCTCAAGCAAATCAACCAATGAAGGTATGTTTCCCTTGCCTTTTGATTTCCCATGTATGATTCGGTCTCGTCTCCATCATAATTTTGTCTTGCATCGCATCATGTACTATAGCTAGTTATCTGTCTCATTCATCATAAACTGGGATTTAAGAATTAATGATTCATACGACTCAACTTTTTATCCCTCTGCCTAATCAATCTAAAAAACGACAGTCTGATGCATTTATGTATGGGGCCAGACCCAGTACTGCAATATTTGGTCCCTGGTCTTTAGAGTGGTCAATAGTTCGTGATCTTGTTGTTTTCTAGTAGGAGTAGATCATGGAGGAATGAATGGTCACTGGACCTTGCGTTTGTTTAATTAGGGTCAATATATTTCTGTAGTTATTTTTGAATGGCATGCCACAATTCACTGTAAGCCGTGTCTTGATTAGTGTATACTTTTGTAGCTTGATAAATAGACTCTTCAGTCACATGTTGGCCTGGATACCATGAAAACAAACACTGCAGAAGAAAATTTACCTCTCTGCCTTTTATATATGACTTTGTGTGATGTAGCCTATTATACAGAAGAAAATATGATTTTTCAGTTGTGCCAATTAATAAATTAAGACGATGTTTTAGAAGTTTCACATTTGCTAACTACTATAGTAAGTTTGCTTATGTGTTTCTGATAATGTCTGCAGGGTAACAACGAAGCCTGAAGGCTAAACCGAAATCTGGATGCAAGTTCAAGCCTCTTTAATGGATGCAAAGATTTATTTTTAATGGTCCTAATGCATTTGTAATGGCGAGTTATAGTCTTTTATCTTCCATATCGTGCTTAATAAGTTGTGAACCTTCGAAGATCTTTGTTTCCGAGGAGCACAAGTTTCAGCCTTTAATGGCCCTTCAAACATCTTATCACTTTTATTGTCTGCATTATAGATTATTATATTTGAATGTTTGAATGCGTGAAGATGAAGCTTTCTAGATCTTTTTGATCTTGATCACTGAAAAAATGCAGAGTTTTTGGGGGTTGATTATCATTTTTAGATTGTAAATGTGTTGATTATACATATTGAGATATGCACATAGCAGCCAAACAGCATATGGAATTCATTTCGCAAATCCCCTCTGGCAGCCAAACAAGAAAATTGAACTTGGAATCCAAATCCCACAAAATGAAATTCTCCTAGGAATAAGATTATGGGAGAATCTGGCAAAAGAACTGGGCCTTCATTTCATTTCCACCAAATGAAATGAAAGTTTGGGTGCCAAATGAGTTATTAGAGATTTCATTATGGACTACACATATATAAATATAAGCCTTTTTTAGAGATTTCACTATGGACTACACATGTATATAGACATATTTTGAGAATTGATGTGTTGTCAGAGCTAGGTCATGCTATCACATACCGAGCGTAGACATACTTTGTGTTTAAGGATAATCACTTTGTGGCTAAGGATAACCGTGCGGGAATTTTTTTTACGGATAAGCAAAATGACGATGTACTTATCGTGGCGAGGCAAGCGTAAACGAACTCCTTGGATACAATACAATTGAATCCCTTGTTACCATTGTTTTAAGACTACTAGGTCGGGACCTTCTACCCGAGATCTGCCAGCTTTGACTCCGTCAATGAGTGTCACACACTTCCTTGAAAGCGTCTCGGTGGAACCCCAATCCCCTTTCACGGTCGGCATTGATGATTTCAGCGAGCTTCGGTCTCTGTGCAATCCACTTGGGTTGGTCTTGTGGCGCCGCCTTCATTGCTCGGTTCCTCCTCTCCGTCTGATGAACTCCGCTCCGACTGGTTCCTGCTGTCCACTTGTCGTTCCTTGGCGACATTTTGTGCTCTGCGTTCTATGAGATTGGGCTAGGCGTGTTTAGTTTGTCGTGTGTTGGAGGGATGAGCACCCCTTCTTTCTTCTGCTCCAACTCACACTTAGTGTGGTGCCTTCTTCTCTTTATGTTTGTCCTCTCATGTCTATCAATGAAAAGATACATTGCGTGTTCGGAAGAAAAAAAGGAGTTGCTCACAGATGAAGACGTTTTCCTGTGTTTCACTTGTAATTGATGCATACACGAAGCTTTTGGATGTCCATCGTAGAGAAAGAAACGAAGTAGTACATCTCAAATTTGCTGACGGAACCTCAAAAAAAAAAAAATTTGCTGACGGGCGCGGCAAAGCGCGCCTCCGTCAAGCTAGTGCCTATTATGCCGCCTTACATACGGCTCCATCTCATCTTGTGGATGCGTACGTGGTGTCTTTGGACTCGTCGGCAGCGTCTAAGCTGTCAACCGCGGCAACCTTGGCCGGACCAAACCAACCTAGTCCAGTCACAACCGGAACAAGTGCCTTCTTTGGCACAGCAACGCGGATCCCGCAGCCACCGTCGCCGTCCCGAGCACCCTTTCCCGCCTTATCGCCTTGCTCCTTGTTGTGCCGCGGCTGGTCTTTGGAGTCGCTGAGCACAAGGTCCCTGGGAGGCAAGAAGCACTCGGTGGACAGCCCCGCAATGTTGAACTCCACCTCCTCGATGCTCCACGTCTCCTCCATGCACGTGCACGGTCTCTTCCTGCGCGCGTCGGCGTCGTCTACTGCTCCGGCGGCCCTCGTGAAGGGGGACACCGAGACGACGGTGCGGCCGGCGTGCGCGATGTTGATGCCGTCGACGGGGCGGTAGTCGCCGATGGTGGACGCCATGGTGGTCTCCCAGTACATGCTCGCGTAAGCTGCGTCGGCCGGCCTGGGGATGCGCAGCAGGTGGCTATCCTCGAGACGGACGAGCAGCCCCGTCCTCTGGCTGAAGTATCCCCATAGCGCGTGCCGGATCACCTCCACGTCGGCGCCGCTGCGGGCGTGCAGAGCGGAGGGTTCCGCGTCGACGCGGAGCACGAAGCAGTCCTCGCCGTCGACTGCTTCCTCGCCGACAGACGCGGCGCTGGAGAAGAGGTCCGCCGTGGATTTTGGGTCCAAACCCTGAACGCATCTGCGGATCGGTCGCGGCGGCCCCCGGGAGGCGTGGGCCTGCTGCTGCCACGGCGTCTGGCGCCAGGCAACCTTGCCGTCGCTGCCGGCGCTCATCTTGGTGCCACCGGCCACGACCATCTCCACGCACCAGAGCTCCGGCTTCTTCTGCCACACCACAAATCCTCCGTGCACCTCTCCCATTCCCTTCTTTGTTGCCTTGCTGCTCTTGGATGTAGTGCTGCTCATCCGCACCTTCCCCATGGCGAACATGCTAGTCGCCGCGCTCAGCGCCGCCTCGCCGCCGGCAGCCGCCACGTACTGCTCCACTATATACCTCGCCTTGGATAGCTCCTGAAAACACAAGGACCATTCATTAGCCGTGAAAATCACAAATATATCCCGCTGGCTGAATGCTGATCCAGTCGATCGATCGGTGGTAAAATGAAATCCAAGCACGTACGGTACGGGACTTACGAGGGGCTCCTCCTTGCTGTCACGTCCGCCCATGGGCCTCCTGGGCTGCACGGGCTGAGGCACCAGCGGCGCGCCCATCACGCCGAGCATGACCTGCACGCCGTCACGGCGATGCATATGCTGGTGATCGATGTGCATGTGCGTCCGCATCCACGCCTTCAGGTTGACCGTGCGGCGCCGGCGGGCCGGCACCTCCTGGTGGAGCTCGGGGACCGGCACCTCCAGCACGGTGTCGAGGCCGTCCTCCCGGTCTAGGTTGGGGCACACCTTCCTCATGGTCAATGCTCCTCGCCTCGATACCTAGCGCTCGACGTTGAACCGTACGTTTCGGCCGAGAAGAAGGTGGTGGTGAGGTGAGTGCACTCAGTTTCAGTCCCGTCCAATATATGGATGGATCGTGGATATGTGGCTGCACGTTCTGCGCTACCTTCGCTTCACCCCACCATGTTCTTCATGCTATTATACTCGTAACAAATATACGGCGAATCCCATTGTTTATACTTATATTATACGGGATCGAATATTTGTGTTGTTCTGGCGATGAGCGGCGCGGTGAATGATTTTGATTCGCGTCGTCTCTCTGTACCTACCTGGGGCAGATTGTAGGGCACTTTGAGGGACATCTGATGATTTGACAGGTCCATGGGTTGGATGGATGCCCTCCAAGGCGTCAATGGATCCGCGAATTGGCATACGTGTACACCGACATCATTAGATTCCCCAAATTAGTTGTGCGGCAACCATTTCTAAAATTGATACTAATTGTGATCTCCGCTACCTAGCTTCCCCGAAAAACAAATGATAAAGAGATCGCGCGCAATCTCCGGAGGACAAAAAGTGTGCTGTAATGTAATCTGGTCTGGTGATCCTCTCCGATTCTAAATTTTCTGCCTGAATTCTAAAAAGTACATACACACTAATTAGCGAAACTGAGCGGCCGAACTCTCATACATGCATGCATGCAATGTTGTTGTCTAAAATTTTGTCTTTATGCATGACGTGGCGGATAGTAATGACATATTCATGTGAGCAAGAGATTCCTTGTCTGATGGGTGTGCATGTGCACTTATTTTGGGTTTTCAAAATTTTAAAAAGTCATATCTTTCAAACCGTGCATCCAAATTCAGATCCATCTTCACCGCTGGATTCCTCGCGGCGAAATCTTTGAAACTAGATCCTTCATGAGTATATTTTGACAAAAAAAATTGATGCCAACTTTGATGCTATATCGTGCAATTTTAGTACTGCATTATGCAATTTTAGTACTGAATGGTGCAATTTTTTTATAAACTTAGTTTTTGTAGATGCATGATCCAATTTTATATGAGATTGCAACCTACCAACCATGAGAACGTAATGTGTAACTAGTCTACTGCCCCCGCGAACAACCTAGTAGTCGATGTGCAACTCTCATCCTTACTCGTGGATGTGTAGTTTTTCATGCTTTTGCACACCCTGCCCACCCCCCTACCAGTGCTATGTGCAACTTAGTCTGTTGTTCACGCCAACAATTTATTAGTCGATGTGCAACTCCTTCCCCTCCCTTATTGTGGATATGCAGTTTCAGTTGGCGGAGGCAATACACGGAGTTGCACAAGTCCGGCAGGCAGTTGGCCGGGCCAACATACGAAGTTGCACATCTCACATGCAGGATAGTTTGATGATGAAAACTCCACATTCATGAGGATAGTGAAAAGTTGCATATAGACAAGACGCTAAAGTTGTACGTCTCACTAGCAGGGGTGGTTTGCCCAAGGTGCTAGCACGAAAACTACACATCCATGGGATACAAGAAAAAGTTGCACATTACTGTTAGACAGTTGGTCGTGGCAGTATCCTAAGTTGCACATCCACTGATAGATAGTTGGCTGATGCAGCAAACAGTGAAAACACTCAAACGCGGTTGTGGGGGGTGCACGCACGGCGACTACCAGGCATGGAGTTGGCCAGGATACCGCGGTAGCTGACCAAATTACATATTTCACTGTTAGAGAGTAGTTGGGGTGGTGCCACTAGTGAAAACTACATGGCCTAGGCAACAAATGAAGTTGCACATCTCAGTAGAAGAAGGCGGTTTGGGGGTGGAGGTATCATAGAGGAAAACTGCATGTGTACGGTGTACGAGAAAAGTTGCACATCCCTTTCAGGTAGTTGCACATCGACGGCTAATCAGTTGCACAAAACGGAGTCAAAATTGCACAAAAAATATTTCGTCGAAACATACTCATATTAGATCTAGTTTCGAAGAGCACGCCGCGAGAGTTTGAACAGTGAAAACGGATCTTAATTTCGACGTGCGGTTTAAATATTATGGCTTTTCATAAATTTAAAAATTTGAATTAGTGTGTTCACATGGATGGTTTTATAATTCACTTTTTTTTTTCTGTTTATGTGGTTTTTTTTCTAATATGAAATGAAATTTTATTACATAGGAGTACTAATTAGGGGACCAAATTAGATTAGAGGATAAAAAAATATTTAGGCCGGTCGCTCCGAACAGCCAGGGAGCAGCCGGCGGCTGCGTAGACCTGTCCAATTTTCTGTGGCCAATTCAATCATCTGTCACCATTCGTGCAAAAGTTTTGTGCCCGTGTCCTGAGAGAAAAGTAAAAAAAAGAGCCTAATGGTAATGGGGATATGTTGAAAGTTGGTCCCAAAAACGGTCTTCCTACCTAATATTGTTGCTGGCATTAGGGCATCTCTAACCGGCCCTCTATAATTACTTAAAAAACGGACCCTCTATAATTTAGTGGAGTATATTTGCTTTTCTAAAAAATATCATTTCTAATCAATTCCCTAAACTTAACGAAGTAAATTTTTTTTTTGCTATTTTTTTGGAAATCCAGTTTAGCTCTCAAGAGCACATGCTCCTCTATGTGAGAAATGTTTTTTTTTCAAATGTCAAACTTCACACTTTTTTTTGCACGGAAACTCCGCTCTTTTCTAATGGGAAAAAGTTAAATTTTAGACCCTGATAAGTGCCACATGTGTGGCACGAGGCACCATGACCTTTTTTATGACAAGTTTAGTTACCCAAGAATGACAATTGTAGTGTGAAGTATGGCAATTTTCTGTTTGGACATCGACTTTCAGTTTTTTTTTGATTTTTTTCGGATGATAATTTTAGTTGTAAAAAAGTCAGGGCGATGTTACTTCGTGCCACACTTGTGGCAGTTATCATTTAGGTAAAAGGGTAAAATTTTAACAACATGCTCAAACAATTCTTATTTTGTGATGATTTGCGATGAACAACCACTGTACTATATTCTTGTGCGTTTTTTGGACATTCATTTTAATTCAGTTCAGTCCAGTTTTACTTCTTATACAGAGAACTAGCAAACATACCCGTGTGTTGCAACGGAAAAAAAAAGCATGTTTCTAGGCGAATAAGCATGACTCAAGATCCCTCCACAGATGCACATTATCTAATTCAACATAGCGCCTTACCCATGTTTTTGCTTATCCTCACTCCCACCTTGATCAACCATGACTGCGGCCACAGGTGCACATTATCTAATTCAACATAGCGCCTTATGCGTGTTTTTGCTTATCCTCATTCCCATCTTCATCAACCATGACCGCGATGTGCATTTGATCGCATTGCGTCTCGACATGGACAATCCCAAGTTGACGATCTCAGCCACCGCCTGAATCCTTAACCCATGATAGACGCCGGCTCTCACGCTAGGCGCTCCCATGCTCTCTCGCGCTCCGCCGGCGGCCACTCCGGCCCCGGCGTCCACCACCTCTGCGGCGCCGCCGTGCCTCGCGCTCGTCGACATGGGCTCCTCCCCCCCGCCGCCCTCGTTAGGCCGCCCCCGCGCTCTCCGCTGGTTGGAGTCGAGCCCTTCCTCGGTGGGATCTAACCGGGCCGGCTCCCCTCCCCCGTCCTACCGGCAGGTGCTCTGATGAGGACATCAATACCATTGTTACACCCACAGCCCCTGCTGTTATACATAATGGACGAATTACTAGAGCTCGCGCACGCCAATTGAATTATCAGGTACTTTCGTTTCTTAGTAATGATTCTAATGTTCATAAGAATATGATGCTGCCTAAATTGGATACATTTGTTTTGCTTACAAATGAAGGGACTAGCTTGGACAAGAAAGATGAACCTTGGAGCAAGTTCAAGCATGAAGATGATGGCATGCGCAAGGGGAACAAGAACGGAGTTACAAGTGATGATTCCAGGACTTTGAAGCCACCATAATGAGTGCATGAAGCCTTGGACAAAATATACAAGATGCCACTCCATAAATTTCGTCCAGAGGCTATTCTAGGTGCTGCGTCACCTTATTATTAGGCCAGGCCCATGTATTTTCGAAGTACTTAAGTATAGGCTGTTTTTAGAGTCTGTATGTGTGGGGAAACAAGAGTTAGGGTTGGTTTCGGACCCCTCCACCAAGGGCCACGATATTCCCCCTCTCTCCTCCATATATACAACCCTTAGGGCATCGTTTAGACTTTGGGTTTTGTTTAGATTAAAGTTCGCCATAGCTGCAACTTCGCGTACTTCATTTGTGTTCAACGACCAGACAAAGGCGTCAAAGAACCCCACCTTGATCAATAAAGCTTTCATCTTATATTCGCAATATCCAGTTTGCAATCTCAGTTTCTTGCTTGTTCTTCGTTTGCCTGCAGGAAACAG
Source organism: Triticum dicoccoides (assembly GCF_002162155.2). Taxonomy (NCBI): domain Eukaryota; kingdom Viridiplantae; phylum Streptophyta; class Magnoliopsida; order Poales; family Poaceae; genus Triticum; species Triticum dicoccoides. Next base: position 197,081,772 of record NC_041380.1, read on the forward strand.
ACCTTCGGGGTCAGGTTGATCGTGCTCCAGCGTGGTCAATAACCTCTCGTAGTTGGTTTAGCGATTGCTAAGGCGCGACGTCCTCGCACGTTCGTAGTCGGATCGTCAAAGTCGACTTCCTCCAAAACGATAGCCACCATCTCATCGAAAGATGGGACACCTTTGCCTCTATCAAGTGGTATCAAATTTCTAGGTTGCTCGGTGAGATTTTACAGTTTTTCGTAGTTTAGATCGAGTCTGTTCTTCATACCTATAATCCACGAAAAAGCCAAAAAAAATTATGGTTAGTTCATCCTATCCGAACCAATCTGAGCCTTTGCATAATCTTTTCTGTATTTGCTATGTTGAATTTGCGGTTGCATCGTCGTGTCTAGTTGCTGGTCTTAGTGTCTAGTCCTTTAGAGTTTCGAGTTCTGTTCACAAGTAGTCATGCCGCCGCCGCATCATCATCATCACCGCTGCCATATACCACCATCGTCATCACCGCTGCCATATACTGCCATCGTCATCACCGCTGCCATATTCCGCATATCCACCGCCATCACGATATTCCGAGTCCACGTCCATCACCGATTCGCCACCAGTCCGAGTTCCACCGTCCTACATATATCCGCCACCAGTCCGAGTTTCCACCAGATTCATCTCCGTCACCAGTCCTAGTCCGAGTCCAGTATTTGTTGCTTTGTTTCGAGTCCCAGATCACGCGATAATCTGAGTCATGATAGAGTAGGACTCCCCAACTTTCGAGCCATCCACAGAAAAAAATAGTTCCAAACTAAAAAAAAAAACTAAGTCTGGAAAATTCTGGCTAGGAAGTTTTTAGACCATTTGTAGACTTTTTCGAATTTTTTTGTTGCGGAGCAAAAAAAAGAGGAATAAAAAGTGAAATAAGAAAAAAAATACAGAGCGTGCTCCTCCCTTGTTTACATGTAGCGCTGTGATTTTGTTAGTGTTCTAGGCTCGCGTCTCTAGCACGATCTAGCCTAGGACCAGCACAGTACCGTCGTTGAGCATTTATTCAACTTTGCATCTCTGAATTGATTATTGCTGACCCTTTTTGCTACCATATTAGAAGCCTTCCCAGCTCCACATACATCTACGTCATGCGTTGACTCTCCCTGTTAATCTCTCTATCCAAGCTTTGAGAGTTTTGACTACGACGGTGGCCGATCATCGCCTGCTGCTGGGTAAGAACTGGTAAGAATTTGAGATTTGCTTGACGGATTTGTGACATCCACCACCACCTCTTGTTAGTAGTCTGTAGGATCATAGTCTTGTGTGTTTCTATTGCTGCTAACCATGGCAGGATCACAAGCCGACGAGACTGACTAGGAGAACATGACGAATAAGGAGTTACATGATAAATTTCAGCAAATGATGAGTGGACAGGTGCAAGATGTCCTAAACAGATTTGAAGAGGCCATGGAGAAGATAGATGGCATGGAGAAGACGTTCGAAACAAAGCTCGATAACAAGTTTAATGAATTGCTCGCGCGTCTTCCATCACCACCACCGGCTGCCCCTAACGCACCTCTACAACAACAACAACAACAACGTCGCTTTCCAAATCAAGTGGGACGAGCACATCGCGTTCCCATTGACCCTGGGCAAAATTCTGGTGCCGCTGTTGATGCTTCTGCCGCTCCTCCTGCTACTGTAGAGGTGGAGGACCATTACAAGGATGAGGTTGACCAAAATCAGAACTACGTGCAACCACCAGCACCACCACCACCAGGTCGTCCTCATGCATATCATCACAATGGTAGGGCTGCACCACCACCTGAGGTACATGACCATCTTCCTAAACTAAAATTGAATATTTCACCATTTGAGGGTAGATATGTTCCTGATATATATCTTACTTGGGAGTTAGAAACTGAACAACGATTTACATGTTTACAATATCCTAAGGAGAGACGTGTTCCTGCTGCTGTTTGTGATTTCACTAGTTTTGCATGTGTTTGGTGGTCTGAACATTGTAGATTATATCCTATTCCAACTACTTGGGCTGCTTTGAAAACTGCTATGCATACTCGTTGGGTTCCACCATATTATCAACGTGAATTACTTCAAAAATTGCAGCGTTTAAGACAAGGAATTTTTTTGTAGAAGAATATTATCAGGAATTACAAACTTGCATGATTAGATGTGGTATTGTTGAGGAGAATGAAGCTGTGCTTGCACGTTTTATGGGTGGATTAAATAGAGAGATTCAGACCATTCTAGAGTATAAGGATATACTAATATCACTCGTTTATTCCATCTTGATTGTAAAGCTGAACGTGAAGTGCAGGATCGACAGGCATTGGCGCAAACTAAATTTTCTGCAAGTCGATCTTCATCATGGACACCATGTGTATCCTCTACTTCCACTACTCCAGCACCTCCATCAGGTGCCACCTCCAGCCGTGATATAAGAAAGCAGACACAACCACCACTATCTGCCAAGAGCACACCTGCCAGGCCTGCGCATAGCTCTTCTTCTTCCATTGCATCAACAGGGCACACAAGTGATATTATTTGTCGTCGTTGTAAGGGGAGATCACATTTTGCGAGAGAATGCAAATCTCAGCGTGTGATGATTGCTACCAAGGATGGTGGGTATGAGTCCGCTAGTGACTATGATGAGGAGACTTTGGCTCTTATTACACATGAAGAACACGGTGGAGATGATTCTGATCATGAGACGCAATACATGGCTGCTGAAGATGCTGACATGTATGAATGTTTAGTTGCTCAACGTGTTTTGAGTGTGCAGGTTACACAATCCGAGAAAAATCAGAGGCATAATTTGTTCCATACAAAGGGGGTTGTGAAGGAGCGTTCTATCCACATCATCATAGATGGAGGGAGCTGCAACAACTTGGCTAGCATGAAGATGGTGGAGAAGCTATCTCTCACCACAAGATCACATCCACATCCTTACTACATCCAATGATTCAACAACAGCGGCAAGGTTAAGGTAACACGTACTGTTCGTTTGCATTTTAGTATCTCTACATATGCTGATTATGTTGATTGTGATGTGGTACCTGTAACACCCTCGATGCGACTATATCTCCCACGTGTCGAGGCACAACTTAGAGGCATAATCGCATTGAAGGCATATGTCGCAAGTTAGGCAATCTTCACAACATCCCATGTAATATGATAATAAAAGGGGAGATAACATAGTTGGCTTACACTCGCCACATCAATCAAGTACATAAACAACATTACATCAACCAAACACTCATGGCCCGACTACGGCGCCAAAATAAAAGAGAACCCAACATGCTTCACGGTCCCGATCACCCCCAACTGGGCACCACTACTGATCATCAGGAAAGGAAACATAGTAACGTTGAGAGTCCTCGTCGAACTCCCACTTGAGCTCGAGTGCGTCACCTAGAGCGGAATCATCAGGCCCTGTATCTGGTGTAATAGTAATCTGTGAGCCACAGGGATTCAGCAATCTCGCACCCTCGCGATCAAGACTATTTAAGCTTATAGGTAAGGCAAGGTAAATATATGTGGAGCTGCAGCAAGCGACTAGCAAGTATGGTGGCTATCCTGTTCGCAAAGGAGAGCGAGAAGAGGAGGCAAAGCGCGAGCGGGAAACTAGAGAACAACCTGCGCAAACATTACTCCAACACCGTGTCCACTTGCCGGACTCCACCGAGAAGAGGCCATCACGGTAACTCACACTGTTGATTCATTTTAATTAAATTAAGGTTCAAGTTATATACAACCGGACATTAACAAATTCCTATCTGCCCATAACCATGGGCACGGCTTTCGAAAGTTCAAATCCCTGCAGGGGAGTCCCAACTTAGCCCATGACAAGCTCTCACGGTCAACGAAGGAATAGACCTCCTCCCGAGACGTTCCAATCAGGCTCGGTATCTCGGTTCTTCAAGACACTTCGACAGGTTAAAACCAATCCAGCAACACCGCCCGAATGTGCCGACAAATCCTGATAGGAGCTGCACATATCTCTTTCTC
>NC_041380.1:197085967-197088155 GCF_002162155.2 Triticum dicoccoides
CCCTCGAGCTCCGGAAACCCAAGGGAAAAAGAGGCTAGGTGGCAAATGGTAAAACCAAGGTTGGGCATTGCTGGAAAAGCTTTAATCAAGGCGAACTATCAAGGGGTTCCCATTATAACCCAACCGCGTAAGGAACGCAAAATCCGGGAACATAACACCGATATGACGGAAACTAGGGCGGCAAGAGTGGAACAAAACACTAGGCGAGAGGCCGAGCCTTCCACCCTTTACCAAGTATATAGATGCATTAATTAAATAAGATATATAGTGATATCCCAACAAGTAAATAAATGTTCCAACAAGGAACGGCCTTCAATCTTCACCTGCAACTAGCAACGCTATAAGAGGGGCTGAGCAAAGCGGTAACATAGCCAATCAACGGTTTGCTAGGACATGGTGGGTTAGAGGTTTGACATGGCAATTTGGGAGGCTTGAAAGCAAATGGTAGGCATCGTAGCATTGGCATAGCAAAAGAGCGAGCAAACTAGCATAGCAAAGATAGTAGTGATTTCGAGGGTATGATCATCTTGCCTGCGCAGTTGTCAGAGTTGACTGGATCCTCGAAAGCAAACTCAACGGGCTCCTCATTAGCGAACTCGTCTCTCGGCTCTACCCAAACAAGACAAACAAGCAACAAGGACACAAATCAACCACGTGCAAGCTCAAACAACACGATACAATGATGATATGCTATGCGGGATGCGATGCGGGATGCATATGCAAGATGTAACAAGGAATGCATGAACCTGGCCTAAACTTGGACAACCAAGTGTGCCACTGGAAAGATGAGATGAAATCGCTTGAAAATGATATAAAGAACGCCGGAATCGGAGTTACGGTTTGGAAATGGCAAGCGATTCAAAAATGACATCGGTCTGCGATTTACAGCAAGTAGCCATCTAAATGCAATGAGATGAACATGCTACGGCACCCAAACATGACAACAAAATACATGGCAGGGATGCATTAAAGATGCTTAACAAAAGTCTAGCACTGAGCTACGGCCAATTCATCCATTAACAAGTTCAAACAAGCATGGCAAAAATGCATATGGCAAACAGATCTCAGACTTGGTGAAATTAACACTTGTCTGGAATTTCAGATCAGGTAGCACTCTTCGGAGCAGCAAAACTATATCCTACAGGATCTGAACATGGCAAAGTAAAGCATGGCATGGAGCTACTCAAAGAGCTTAACAAAAGTCCCTTAGTGACCTTGAGCCAAAAGGGATCAAAAAATACAATTGCAAGCATGTAAACATGGCAAAAACATAATCAGTTTTCAGACTTACTGAAAACTGGCACATGCTGAAATATATCTCAAGTAGGCATGTTTACGAGCTCGATGCACTCACTACGGAGCAAGTCATGATAAGCTAAGCATACACCCATCAAGAATACACAAAATGCAAGCTAGACATGACAAGAACAATAACATAGCATGCACGGATCAACTACAACATCATCGGCAAAATTGCAAACAAGTTGACAATCTGCCCAGATTCACAAAGTAGCAAAATTAGAGCTCGATTGACTCAAGCTAGGGTGCTCCATAATTGCAAACAAAGACATGGATGGATAGAGCAATACAAGATTAACAAAACATCCTTACTGATCATCCTCAAAAGAGGCATGGATCACTAGGAAACAACATGAACATATGGCAACATGAGATAAACAGCTCAAGGACTTAGTGGAATTGCTAAGTCCCTGAAATCAGAATTACCAAGTGCACCACTTTGCAAGCTCGTGCTAGTCACCACACACATCACAAAAATACATGGGTTGCACCTCTGGAAGGATGGCAAAACCCTTAACAAAACATATGTAGAACTCATGGGCATATCATGCACACAATAATCATGGCAAAAATGACAAATATCTAAATGGAGTAGCAGATCTGACAATAATCTCAAGTAGCTCTCTTCTAACAGCATTTCGGGCATCAAGATGATATCAAATGAAAATGATTCAATGGAATGAAATGATGTACTCTCTGAGATGAACATTTTGATATGCTATATGCCCAAAACGGAGCTACGGATGCAAAGTTACAACATGACGAACAGGAGCACATGGATATGAGATTTCGAGGACTTAAACGAAAAAAACAACCTCGAGATAAAAGTCAACGGTGCACGGAAGCCGAGGCGGTGGCGGATCTCGCCGGAGTCGGCCAGGACTTCGCT
>NC_041380.1:197088740-197121600 GCF_002162155.2 Triticum dicoccoides
GGGAGTTTGTCCGGCGCGCGCGATGATGAGTGGATCTAGGGTTTTCGGGGGAGGGGGGGGGGAGGAGAAGGAGATTTTCGGGGGATCTTTAAATAGGCATAGGAGGAGCTAGGAGAGTCCAAATGAGGTGCGGTTTTCGGCCACGCGATCGTGATCGAACGCTCTAGATGATGGAGAAGGTTTTGGTGGGTTTTGGGCCAAAATGGAGGGGTGTTGGGCTTCAACACACACGATGCCTTTTCGGTCCCTCGGTTAAACGTTGGAGTATCAAACGAAGTCCGAATGATACGAAACTTGACAGGCGGTCTACCGGTAGTAAACCAAGGCCGCTTGGCAAGTCTCGGTCCAATCCGGAAATGTTTAATCCCCACACACGAAAAAAGCTAGAAATGACCACCGGAGGAGAACGAAGCGCTGGAATGCAAAACGGACAACGGGGAAAATACTCGAATGCATGAGATGAACACGTATGCAAATGAAATGCACATGATGACATGATATGAGAAGCATGACAAAGATAACAACACACGGAGACAAAAACCCGAACCCGAGAAAATAAATAACTTAACGCCGGAAACGGCAAGAGTTGGAGTACAAATTGGGTAAGTTACATCCGGGGTGTTACAGTACCCATGCAAGCATGTTCCTTATTACTTGGTAGACCATGGCAATTTGATAAAAATTCTGTACACCATGGTAGAAACAATCAGTATAGTCTTGTTCATAAGGATAAAAATATTACTTTGCTTCCTATGACTCCTGATTCCATTTTGAAAGATGATATTAATAGAGCCAATAAATCAAACAGGAGCAAAATAAGAGTGAAAATCAGATTGTGGCAGAAGAATTTGAGCAACAAATGAAGCCTAATAATAAACCATCTAGTGTTGCTTCTGAAATTAAACTGAAAAGTGCATGTTTACTTGCTACCAAATCTGATATTGATGATCTAGATGTTAGCAAATCTGTTTGCTATGCTATTGTGTGCAAAGAGGCATTATTTTCATTCGAGGACATGCCATCCTCTTTGCCTCCTGCTGTGACTAACATTTTGCGGGAGTTCACTGACGTCTTTCCACAAGACGTGCCACCGGGATTACCACCTATTCGAGGGATTGAGCATCAAATTGACTTAATTCCCGGTGCATCATTACCCAACCATGCGCCATACCGTACCAATCCAGAGGAGACGAAGAAGATTATGCGCCAAGTACATGAGCTGCTCGACAAAGGTTATATACGCGAATCCCTTAGTCCTTGTGCTGTTGCTATCATTTTAGTGCCGAAAAAGGATGGTACATCGCGTATGTGCGTTGATTGTAGAGGCATTAATAATATTACTATTTGTTATCGTCATCCTATTCCTAGGCTAGATGATATGCTTGATGAATTGAGTGGCTCTACAATATTCTCCAAAGTTGATTTGCGTAGTGGATACCATCAAATTCGTATGAAATTGGGAGATGAATGGAAAACAAAATTTAAAACTAAGTTTGGATTATATGAGTGGTTAGTCATGCCTTTTGGGTTAACTAATGCACCTAGTACTTTCATGAGGTTAATGAACAAAGTTTTACGTGCTTTCATTGGACGATTTGTGGTAGTTTACTTTGATGACATATTGATTTATAGAAAATCTTTGGAGGAACATTTGGAACATTTGCGTGCTGTTTTTATTGCTCTACGTGATGCACGTTTGTTTGGTAACCTTGGAAAGTGCATCTTTTGCACCAACCGAGTATCTTTTCTTGGCTATGTTGTTACTCCACAGGGAATTGAAGTTGATAAAGCCAAGATTGAAACTATTGAGAGTTGGCCGCAGCCCAAAATAGTTACACAAGTGAGGAGTGAAAGTGTGTTATATCGACTAGAGGGGGGTGAATAGGCGATTTTTATGAAAGTCTTCGAAACGTGGAAGTTATGAAGACAAATGATAGAAATAAACCTATTACCCTGCAGCGGAAGGTAGACTACACTAGGCAAGCCATAGTCAAGTATTCAATAGAGTGAAAGCACAATGACTAATAGCAGCAATGTAGTATGGATCAGGTAGGAAGATATTGTGAAGCCACACAGAACATGCAGTCACTCAGTGAAGACAAAAGATAGTGCGAACATACAATGACTTCACAAGGAGTAACAGTAAGTAAGGGGAAGGGAAGATGAAACCAGTGACTCGCTGAAGACAATGATTTGTTGGACCAGTTCCAGTTTCTGTGACAACTGTACGTCTGGTTAGGGCGGCTAGGTATTTAAACCTTAGGACACACAGTCCCAGACACCCAGTCCTGAACACGCAGCTCAGGACGCCCAGTCCTCACCGTATTCCCCTTGAGCTAAGGTCACACAGACCTCGCCCAATCACTCTGGTAAGTCTTCAAGGTAGACTCCCAAACCTTCACAGACTTCATTCACCGGCAATCCACAATGTCTCTTGGATGCTCAGAACGCGACACCTAACCGGCTGGAGGATGCACAGTCCTCAAGTGTAATAAGTCTTCAGATCACACAGACAAGAAGATTTAAGTGATGCCTAATTCTCTTTGGCTCTGGGTGGTTAGGGCTTTATCCTCGCAAGGAATTCTCTCTCAAAGGCTTCGAGGTGGGTTGCTCTCAAACGACAAAAGCCGTACTCTGAATCTGAGCAGCCAACCGTTTATGGTTGTAGGGGGTGGGCTATTTATAGCCACTTGGCAACCCGACCTGATTTGTCCGAAATGACCCTGGGTCACTAAGGAACTGACACGTGTTCCAACGGTCAGATTTCAAACTCACAAGACAACTTTACTTGGGCTACAAGCAAAGCTGACTTGTCTGACTCTGGACAAGATTCGCTCTCATAGTCTTCACTCGAAGACATAGGTTTTGTTTAAGCATCACTTCAGTCATTCTGACTGGTTCTCTTGGACCCCACTTAACAGTACGGTGGTTCCTATGACTCAACACAGAAGAAAAAGAACTACGAAAGATCTAAGTCTTCGAGCTCCATAGGCTTCATGTGGTGTCTTCTCTTGTCATAGTCTTCAATGTGAATATCTTCATATACCACCTTTGACTTCAATGTCTTCATACATTTTTAGGGGTCATCTCTGGTAGGAAAACCAAATCAATGAGGGACTTCTACCTGTGTTATCTTGCAATTCTCACAAACACATTAGTCCCTCAACTAGGTTTGTCGTCAATACTCCAAAACCAACTAGGGGTGGCACTAGATGCACTTACAATCTCCCCCTTTTTGGTGATTGATGATAAACTAGTTGAAGTTTTCAACGTGGAATATAATCTGTGAAATTGTAAAGGATAAGGAATTGTCTTCATAAGTTGCAAGGGCTCCCCCTGAAGATGTGCATATAAGTAATTTGCTTTTGGAATGCAAATGCACATGGCATGTTGTACTTGTGGAGATCCACTTCAACTTATGATGACAATCCACTATGCATGTGAAAGTATATGAAGATAATGACATGCATAATGGAAAATGGACGTCTGCAGAATGATCTAAGTGCGGAATTTATCATTGCGACACAAGGTGGCAGATAAGTAGCAGACGACCATCGAGTTCAAGTGTTACAACTCAAAGAACCAAATGTAGCAAAACGAGAGTTGTAAGCACGAAGCAAAATATAAAGCACCCGCCCATATGGACCCGCTTGAAGACTATCAACCTCATATGCTTCTCCCCCTTTTGTCAGTAAGGACCAAAAAGGTTTGAAGACATAGAGCATCTACTCATTCCCATGAGGAGTAGGTGAAGCAGCAGGGTCGTTGGTGGTGTTTGGCGGTGCTGAAGAGCTTGGAGCAGAGTCAAAGCATGCTGAAGGAGGTGGCGGTGAAGTAGCATCGTGTTCATCCTTGATCACTCTGGCAGTCACAGTTGCAGCAGAGGAAGAGAACTCAGAGTCTTCAAGGGATGGAGTTCGTCGCAGCACTGCCCTTCGAGGAGGTGTGGAGTCAAACTTGAATCGCTCAGTGAAGCCATCCTCTTGAAGATCATCTTCAGAACACATCAGCGTTAGCTCTTTCCATGTGCGGAGAGAGGTTTCATGGGCAACAAAAGCATTCTTGGTGGCAAGATTGCGAATGCGATTAACATCCACCAAGAGGCTTTGCATCTGACGCTTCAGCCAGTCATGATGCCTATCCTATTTCTGATGAAGAGCCACAAGAAGCTCTCGGTCGTTGAGAACACGAGTGCGCTTCTTGGGTCGTGGAGCAGTTGTACTGTCAGTGGCTTCAATGAGAGCAGGATGCGGTGCACGTGTAGTGCTAGCCAAAGGATACACACGAGTTACGGCTTCCACGCCTTCAACGTTCTGAGTGAAACTTTGATGCTCTGCATTCTGAAAACTGAGAGGTTCCTTATCAGGCTCAGGATAGATGGCTTCAATTGACATATCCACATCAGGCAGAAAAATCCGATGATTGCGAGCAGATGGCTGATATGAGATAGTGGAGTGAAGTTTGATCAGCCGCATGACCCATGGGGCGTAGAACTTCAAGCCAAATAGATCAGAGCCTGATGCAGCAAGTTGGCGAATGAAGAAGTCCTGTGCATTGAAGCATTTTCCATGAAGAATATAGAAGACCAAAGTCTTCATTGCACCTTCAAGCTTGGCATGTGGAGAGTGTCCTTTGATTGGCCAGAGAGTTCGCCTTATGATGTGATAAATGGTTCTTGGCAGATACTCAAGGTCTTCAACGAAGAACTCCGTGGGATAAGTAGCATCTTGGGGCAATGGCTTCATCATACTAAGCATCTGACTCATATTAGGTTCAGTCTTCTGAAAGATGCTCTCAATAGCTTCACTATGAAGCTGACAGCCATGCTCGTAGAGATCGCCAGGAGTGGGCAAACCAGTGAGCTCAATGATGTCAAAGGCTTTGGCTTCGTGATGAATGTTTCCTTTCATCCACTCCAGGACCCAAGTCTTCGGATCTCTGCTATACCTGCGGATGTGAAGTGTGGCATAGAATTGGAGCAGCAACTCTTAATTCCAATGCTCTTGGTCAGTGACGAACGACAACAATCCAACTTCTTTGAAGCAATCCAGAGCTTCTTCCAGACAGGGCAGACCAACTATAGCTTCAATGTCAAGACGCTTGTGGGGGAAGATGCGACCTTGATTGTATAGAATGCAGGAGTAATAGCTTCGCTGCGGATAGCTCCAGAACCGATCAGATGATATCCTTTCCCTTGAGTAGGGGTTCCTGGAGCTATTGAAGAATGTGTTGTCTGCTTTGAAGCCATTGATATTGAAGGAGCCAGGTGCTGATGCAGGACCTGGGAACCTTGGCAATCTTGGGATTGGCTTCTGTACCTGAGGCCTGTGCTCAACATGATAGTCGAACTGGGGACCGGCAGCAGACTCAGGAACAGAAGTGGCGGGATCAGTGGCTTCGCTGACTGCTGGTGCTTTTGTTGGTGATGGCTCCACATTAGCTTCAGCCATGACAGCGTCAGTGGCTTTAGTGGTGTTGGTGGTGGCAGCCTCAAGATTTTCAATCACGTTCTCCTCGAGAACTACTTCTTGGTGGGACGGGGGAGTAGCAGCTTGTGGGACTTCTTCTTCATCGGCTGATGTAGCTGGAATGTCTTCAGCAGATTCAGCTTCAGACGCAGAGACTGGAGGCCTTGGTCCTTTGCGAAGCCTGCGCAACACAGGCGACGCCTGTGTAGTTGGAGTTGGCTGGGCCTCAAAGTCTTCTTCCTCTTGTGGGCGATCAACCCATGAAGCATCCTGAGCGATTGGCGTCAGAGGACGACGAATGCTGATGAGTTCGCTGTGCTCGAGCTGAGGAAGGACTGCACTATCTTCTACATGGTCATGGTGACCAATGTCTTCAGCAGCGATGGGATCAACTGCTAGAAAGTCTTCAGCTTCATGAGCCTCTGTGAAAGCAGGCTCATGGATTGTCAGTTGGCATTCAGCGTCAGGACGAACCATAGTAATGGGTTCAACTATCAAAGGCTCTGTGGGAGCAGCCCGATCTTTCTTGGTCTTCCTCTTCTTCTTGGAGGGGGCAATAGGAGAGGCTTCAGGATGTTTCCTCTTCCTGGCTTCAGCCTCAGTAGTCCTCGTCTTCTTGAGCTCTGAAGCGGTTGACCGGCTTTTTGGCTTCGAGCCAGTCATTCTAGTTGGGAAGACAATGGGATCTGCTTCCTGCCTAGGTGCGTCAGGTTCAGCCATAGCGGGCTTCTTCATCTTCTTTGCGGCCATCCTGGGGTCGATGCCAGGACGCCCAAGGGCCTTGCGCTTCTCAGCCTCATTGTAGGCTTGCACACATCTATCAGCCAGAACCTTCATGAGCTCACGCGAACCCTGAGCTTCTGCACGTTTCTTTAGAAAGGCTTCCTTGATCTCGTGCAACATAATCTTGAAGTTCTTCACCTCTTGCACGCTGAGCTTGGACATATGCTTCTTGAACTGAGCCTTTTCATAGTCAATCTTTTGCTTCAGTTCAACAATGCGCTGGGTGATAGCTAGTTCTGAAGCAATGGCGCCATGGAAGGCGACACTGAGGCCAATGGGTAGCTGCAGATCTTCGAAGCTGATGTTTGGCGTGTCAAACCACTCATCAATGAAGTTGTGGATGATTGTCACATCAAAGAGAGGCAGATCATTGAAGATTTCTGCTTCTTCTTTGCTCTTGATGAGTTGCTCAAGAGCGTCATCCGCAACATCTTCATCACTTGACAGATCAATGGCATCATTGCGCAGAATGGAAGCAGCTGTAAGCTCTTGGCCGGTGTGTGGCAGAGGCATCTTAACCTTCTGGGGCTGGGAGATGCGTGATAAATCTTCGGACTGCACACTGTCTTCAGGAGGTGCAATTGCCAGTGGCTTCGCCCGTGAGATTTTTGGTGAAGGGGCAGGCTTTGAAGCTTTAGGCTTCTTCAACTTCTTTGGCTTCGGCGCTGCAGGCGCTTCATCTGATTCAGCGTCAGCTGCAGGCTCATTCACTGCAGTCCCTTGAACCAAGATATGGGTGATGAGGCCTTCAAGGTTGTAGAAAGGATCGATGACATTGGGTTCTGCATCTCGTGTGCCATCAGCCCTTGGAGCTGAGGGACCAGGGTTGAAGTCTAGTCCCAATGTCTTCTTGTTTTGCTTCGCTGAGTTCTGGGCAAACTGGAAGTTGCGCTTGAACATAATGTCGTCACGACACCATAGTAGTGATGATGGGTGTGCATCAACAGGTTGTGGCCCACGGACCATGCAGGGATAGAAGCCTTGTTCAATGGCTTCATCTCTGGACCTGGGTTGAAGATTCTTGTATAGGATATCTCCCCACGGTCTCTTGATGGCATTTTTCTCAGCATATTCCTGGGTTACAAATCGGTATTTGAACCATTGTTCTGCCCAATATCTTTGAATCCATTGGATTCGGGTCTTGCGCTGATTGTAATCCTCTTTAGGATCTGTCTTATACAGTTCTGAGGGGTCATCTGGCAGATCTCTAGATGTTTCTCCACGATGCTTTCTGCCACCCTTCCTTGCTGATTTCTCTGAAGCCATGAACTTTAAACTGAAAGGCTTCAACACGTCCAAAGGCTTCAAAGATTTTCGCTTGCTGGACAAACATGATCTTGCTTCGGGAGAATTTATATGATGCTGTAAGAATTCTGCAAATGAATGCAGACTATGAGAACCAAGGGATTCTCCCACGGACATGTACCTGTGACAGCATTAAGGTGCGAGGGAAGGGGAATAGGTCATATGCATTCTCAGAAGATTTTGAATATAAAACAGTTTAGAAGACATTGACCTCATCGTGCGAAGACATTCACTCATAGATAAGGAGTTGGTTCCAGATTTGTACGAATCCAGAGATCAGTACAAGTGAGGAATCTAACTACTTTGTGAAGCATAAGTGAATATACTAGGCATGTTATGAGATGCAGTATGAGAGAGATCTAACTTGTGTGAATAGAAACTGCTTGTGGTAGAAAGTGACAAGGCCATAGGATCAATGGTGCCGTAAAAAGGAAGTTTTATTTACCACACTAAGAACTGCTAGATGGAGTGGAAGATGAGGCCGAGCAGTTCGATCTTCCATGCCCTAACTTGGCGACGGAGGACACCTACGGCGACGGCGGAGAGGATGATGTCCGCGGTCGGCGTGAAGACGACGTCAGAGAGGTTGCGGCAGCGAAGTGCTTCGTCGCCGGCGTCGTCGAGGGCTAGCGTGGCGCTAGGGTTCGTGCGAGAGTGGAAGAAGAGATAATGACTGTGGTGAGGCGTGTATTTATAGGTACAGGGCGGCACTGCATTATTACACAGGTGCCCCTGGCGATTCGCATCTGAGGGGTACGTGGCCGTCATGTAGCATATCGGGGGTTGTTCCACGTCCCACGCACGCCTGGATTGTCGGGTGGTCGTTCCCACTTCTCCGGGTTTCAGGTGAAGGAATGAGCATTGAAAACAGACTTAATGTTTGTCTCTGTATCTTCTACTGACAAGGACGCAGAGAAGACATTAGACAGTTTCAATAGAATGCATATGATTTGGAGATGATAGAGTTTGAGATAGAAAGCATAGAGAGGTTAGGGTCCGATCACATTCACTTAGTTCAAAAGATTCAAAAAGAAGACATAGCTATAAGTGAATGATGTAGAGGACAGAACACTAGTATATATATGTATAATCAACATAGTGAAGATAATCATGAAGACATGTTGAGATTGAAGCCAAACCAAATGTGAAGACATAGCAAGGTAACGCCATGAGTGAAACACTTCAAAATAGAACATTTGGTGGTGGCGTTACCCACCGTATAGGAAGTATTAGACCCAGACACGGTGCACAATTATCGTGGCGCTCCGAAGTCAAATTCCACATTAATGTATTCACACTTAGAATGTATGTCTTCATTGATTGAAGATATACTTTACTTCATGTGTTGCACATCTAAGTCATCAATATGCATAAGGGTTAGGATGTGTGCCTGATCACAGGACATTTGAGGATTCCAGGATATTTAGCTCACATCGTAACTTGCAAAATCTCTTCTCATCAAAAGGCTTGGTGAAGATATCTGCCAATTGCTCTTCAGTGTTGACGTGTATGATATCAATATCTTCCTTCACAACATGATCTCTAAGAAAGTGATGACGAATTTCAATGTGCTTTGTCTTCGAGTGCTGAACTGGGTTGTTGGCGCTTTCGTTGTCGCAGTAGAGTGGCACTTGCTTCAGATGAATGCCATAGTCTTTGAGCGTTTGCTTCATCCACAGAAGCTGAGCACAGCAAGATCCAACAGCAATGTATTCAGATTCAGCAGTGGAGAGAGATACACAGTTCTGCTTCTTTGAAGACCAACATACAAGTGATCGTCCCAGAAAGTGACATGTGCCTAATGTAGACTTGCGATCAACTTTGTCACCAGCATAATCAGCATCCGAGAATCCAACTAGATCAAACTCTGAGCCCTTTGGATACCATAATCCTAGAGTTGGGGTGTGAGCCAAATATCGAAGAATTCGCTTCACAGCTAAGTGATGCGACTCCTTTGGTGCCTCTTGAAATCAAGCACACATGCAAACACTAAGCATAATATCTGGCCTAGATGCACATAGATAAAGTAAAGAACCAATCATGGAGCGGTATACCTTTTGATCGAACTCTTTAGCATTGTCGTCAGGACCCAGATGATGCTTGGCTGGCATTGGCGTCGTGAAGCCTTTGCAGTCTTGCATACCAAACTTCTTCAGGCAATCTTTGAGATACTTCTCTTGAGATATGAAGATGCCGTTGCGTTGCTGTCGTATTTGAAGACCGAGAAAGAACTTCAGCTCTCCCATCATAGACATTTGATATTGCTCTTGCATCATATATCCAAACTCTTCACTGTACTTCTGATTGGTGCAGCCGAAGATAATGTCATCCACATATATTTGGCACACAAACAGTTCACCATCATATGTCTTCATGAAGAGAGTGGGGTCGAGAGAACCAGGTATGAAGCCTTTGCTCTTCAGGAAGTATTTGAGTGTGTCATACCAGGCCCGAGGGGCTTGTTTGAGGCCATACAGTGCCTTGTTGAGCTTGTATACCATGTCAAGATGTTTTGGATCTTCAAAGCCAGGAGGTTGTGCAACATACACTTCTTATTCAATCTTTCCATTAAGGAAGGCGCTCTTCACATCCATTTGATAAAGAAGTATGTTGTGATGATTTGCATAGGCCAGCAGTATGCGTATGGCTTCAAGTCTAGCCACAGGAGCAAATGTTTCATCGAAGTCAATGCCTTCCACTTGAGTATATCCTTGAGCAACGAGACGAGCTTTGTTTCTGACAACTTGACCATGCTCATCTTGCTTGTTGCGGTATATCCATTTGGTGCCTATTATGTTGTGCTTCCGAGGATCGGGACACTTGACCAGTTCCCATACATTATTCAGCTCAAATTGCTGAAGCTCGTCTTGCATAGCTTGAATCCATTCAGGTTCCATGAAGGCTTCTTGAACTTTCTTGGGTTCTGTTATTGAGACGAATGCGAAGTGCCCACAGAAATTTGCTAGCTGAGTTGCCCTTGAACGAGTGAGTGGACCGGGTGCATTGATGCTATCAATTATTCTCAATCTACACTTCATTGGCAACGCGAGGATGTACAAGGCGAAGATTTTGCTCTTGCTGATCATTGTCGTTGTTAGAAGGAATGTCTTCAGGCTGAGCATTGTCTTCATGTTGATCAGGTGCTGAGATGATAAGTTCTTCTTCAGGATGAGCTTCAGAAGGTATAATTTCTCCAGTTCCCATTAGCTTGATTGATTCACTGGATGGAACTTCATCTAGCACATTTGGCTATTGCTCTCTTTGTGAACCGTTGGTCTCATCGAACCGCACATCCACTGTTTCAACTACTTTGTAATGAAAGAGATTGAAGACTCTGTAGGAGTGTGAATCCTTCCCATATCCAAGCATAAAACCTTCATGTGCTTTTGGTGCAAACTTTGAGGTGTGATGTGGGTCCTTGATCCAGCACCTGGCGCCAAATACTCTGAAGTAACTGACATTTGGCTTCTTGCCAGTAAGGAGCTCATAAGATGTCTTGTTCAGAAGCTTGTGAAGATAAACACGATTGATTGTATGGCATGCAGTATCAATGGCTTCAGGCCAGAATTTTCTTGGAGTCTTGTATTCATCTAGCATCGTTCTGGCCATCTCAATGAGTGTTCTATTCTTGCGTTCGATGACCCCATTCTGTTGTGGCGTGTACGGGGCTGAGAATTCATGTGTGATGCCCAAGGTATCAAGATATGTATCAAGGCCAGTGTTCTTGAATTCAGTGCCATTGTCACTTCTGATATGCTTTATCTTGGCGCCATAGTTGTTCATTGCTCGAGTGGTGAAGCGTCTGAAGACATCCTACACTTCAGTCTTGTAAAGGATTATGTGCACCCAAGTATATCTAGAATAATCATCAACAATGACAAAGCCATAGAGACAAGCAGTAGTAGTAAGAGTTGAGTAATGAGTGGGACCGAAAATATCCATGTGAAGCAGTTCGAAGGGTCGAGTAGTGGTCATGATTGTCTTCGAGGGATGTTTGGCCCTCGTCATCTTTCCTGCCTCACAGGCACCGCATAAGTGATCTTTCTTGAACTTGACGCCCTTGATGCCTATGACATGCTTCTTCTTTGCCAGGGTGTGGAGGTTCCTCATGCCAGCATGCCCAAGCCTCCGATGCCAGAGCCAGCATTCTGAAGCTTTTGCTAGAAGACATACGACAAGCTGTGGTCCTGTTGAGAAATCTACCACGTACAAATCATCTTCTCGATACCCTTCAAATACTAGAGACTTGTCAGATTCCATTAGAACAAGGCAACGATATTTTCCAAATATTACGATCATGTTTAAATGGCAAAGCATTGAGACAGACATTAAGTTGAAGCCAAGGGATTCAACAAGCATGACTTTATCCATGTGTTGATCCCTTGAGATTGCAACTCTACCTAGGCCCAATACCTTACTTTTACCAGTGTCAGCAAATGTGATGTGGCTCTTGTCGAATGGACGTAAGGTTGAGTCCATAAGAAGGCTTCTTTTGCCAGTCATGTGATTTGTACACCCACTATCAATAATCCATTCTGAAGACGCTGGTGTCGTACCCTATAGTGCAGTTAGGGGGATAGGCTTCACGAAGAGCATTGTGAAGCAAAAACATTTGACGAACCAGTGGGTTATGAAAGCTTAGATCCAGATTAGGACTAATAGGGAGAGTGGCAAGCGATTTAGGAACGAAGTACATAGTAAGACCATTCGGGCATTTGATCTTGCGCCCTACAAGATGTTTAAGGTCCCCAGTAATAGCGTCAGACGATTTTGGTTTTCTGCTGGAGACCTTTCCCTGCAAAAGAGAGTTAAGCTTTCTTAGCCACCCACATCTTCAAGGGTGGCTTAGAAGCAATAAGTCTAAGTGTAGCATCTGAGAACTTTGGCTTTGGAGCCCTAGCAAACAGTCTTGCAGGCGGACAATAGTACTCATAAGAATAAGCAGAATAGTTCTTGGTCTTATGAACATGGCGGTTTGATGAACCGCTCTCATATTCATATGCCTGAGTATGGTTTCCCTGCAAAACATTTGCGTTAGTGCGACTCAGGTGAGTCCTCTGTCTGTATGAAGCCTTTGGACCGTATGAAGCCTTTGGTCTGAGGTTTGTCTTCTTCACGTGAGGTGTGATGATGACATTCACAGCAAGATTCTCCAGACACCTTTTCGGAACCCAGATCTTCTTCATAGGCGGTCCATTCCTGCAGTTAGTACCAATGTACCTGGCAAACACTTCACCATTCTGATTCTTAAACAGTTTATAGTTTGCATCAAGGGATTCATCAATGATAATGGGGTTAGCACAAGTGAAGCCAGATAGATTGGATGGATCTGCTGAAGGTTCCTTTGCAGCCACCCACGTGGTTTTGGGGTACTGCTCAGGTTTCCAGTAAGAGCCATCAGCATTCATTTTCCTTACGAACCCAACACCCTCTTTCCTCGGGTTTCGGTTCAGAATCAGCTTTTTGAGGACATCACATAGTGTCTGATGCCCTTTAAGACTTTTGTACATCCCTGTTTCAAGCAATGTCTTCAACCTAGCATTCTCATCAGCAATAGAAGTGGTATCCTTAGCAGAGGGGTTAGTTACTACATCAATAGTTGAAGATATTGCAACAGCAGTAGCAGTAGAATATTCAGCAATAGAAGTAGCATTATCACGCTCAATGCATTTAAGACATGGTGGTTCAAATCCTTCCTGAGCGGAACTGATCTGTTTGGCGCGAAGTGACTCGTTTTCCTTTTGAAGATCTTCATGAGCCGCTCTCAATTTCTCAAGATCTTGCTTCCTTTGAAGATAATCATAGGAAAGCTTTTCATGAGTTGTTGAGAGAGTTTCATGACGACTTTCAAGTTCCTGATACTTAACGTGAAGATTTTTTATGTCTTCAATTAAGGATTCAAATCGAGTCATTTCAGCACCTAACAAATCATCGCTTTTGTCTAACAGTTTTTGAATATGTTCCATAGCTTTCTGTTGTTCAGTTGCAATTTTAGCAAGTGTTTTGTAGCTGGGTTTTGAACCACAATCAGAGTCATTGTCACTAGATGTTTGATAGTGAGTAGTGCGTGTGTTTACCTTGGCACCGCGTGCCATGAAGTAGTAGGTAGAAGCGGAGTAGTCCTTGTCATTTGCATCGGTGTCGGTGATGAAGTCATTGTCTTCAGTGTTGAAGATGGACTTGGCAACGTATGCAGTAGCCAGACTTGCGACGCCTGAATCGGACTCCTCCTCAGACTCCACCTCCGCCTCCTCAGAAGCGGACTCCTCCTATGAATCCATTTCCTTGCCAACAAACGCACATGCCTTGCCAGATGAGCTCTTCTTGTGTGATGAAGACTTTGAGGAAGACTTGGAAGAAGACTTTGAGTATTTCTTCTTCTTCTTGTCGTCAGAGTCATATTCCTTGCTCTTCTTCTTCTTTTTGTTATCATTGTCCCACTGTGGACACTTAGAGATGAAGTGGCCAGGTTTCTTGCACTTGTGACATGTTTTCTTCTTGTAGTCGTGAGCAGAAGCTTCATCATTCCTTGAGCTTGATCGAGAAGACTTTCTGAAACCTTTCTTCTTGGTGAATTTTTGGAACTTCTTCACAAGCATAGCACGTTCCCTTCCAATGTCTTCAGGATCATCCGAACTGCTGTCAGATTCTTCTTCAGATGAGGAGACAACTTTTGCCTTCAAGGCACGAGTTCTCCCATAGTTTGGACCGTAGATATCTCTTTTCTCAGAAAGCTGAAACTCATGTGTGTTGAGCCTCTCAAGTATGTCAGACGGCTCGAGTGTCTTGAAATCAGGACGTTCTTGAATCATTAGGGCTAGGGTGTCAAACGAACTATCAAGTGATCTTAGTAGTGTCTTGACGACTTCATGTTTGGTGATCTCAGTAGTGCCGAGGGCTTGAAGCTCATTTGTGATGTCAGTGAGTCGGTCAAATGTGAGCTGGACATTCTCATTGTCATTTCGCTTGAAGCGGTTGAAGAGGTTGCGAAGGACACTGATTCTCTGATCTCTCTGGGTTGAGACGCCTTCATTGACCTTGGAGAGCCAGTCCTAGACCAGCTTAGATGTTTCCAAAGCACTCACACGGCCATACTGTCCTTTGGTCAGATGACCACAGATGATATTCTTGGCAGTAGAGTCCAGTTGAACGAACTTCTTGACATCAGCAGCAGTGACACCTTCTCCAGCCTTGGGAACGCCGTTCTTGATGACATACCATAGGTCGACGTCAATGGCTTCAAGATGCATGCGCATCTTATTCTTCCAGTAGGGATATTCAGTTCCATCAAAGACGGGGCACGCAGCGGAGACTTTAATTATCCCTGTAGTCGACATAGCTAAAACTCCAGGTGGTTAAACTGAATCACACAGAACAAGGGAGCACCTTGCTCTGATACCAATGGAAAGTGCGTTATATCGACTAGAGGGGGGGGGGTGAATAGGCGATTTTTATGAAAGTCTTCAAAATGTGGAAGTTATGAAGACAAACGATAGAAATAAACCTATTACCCTGCAGCGGAAGGTAGACTACACTAGGCAAGCCATAGTCAAGTATTCAATAGAGTGAAAGCACAATGACTAATAGCAGCAATGTAGTATGGATCAGGTAGGAAGATATTGTGAAGCCACACAGAACACGCAGTCACTCAGTGAAGACAAAAGATAGTGCGAACATACAATGACTTCACAAGGAGTAACAGTAAGTAAGGGGAAGGGAAGATGAAACCAGTGACTCGCTGAAGACAATGATTTGTTGGACCAGTTCCAGTTTCTGTGACAACTGTACGTCTGGTTAGGACGGCTAGGTATTTAAACCTTAGGACACACAGTCCCAGACACCCAGTCCTGAACACGCAGCTCAGGACGCCCAGTCCTCACCGTATTCCCCTTGAGCTAAGGTCACACAGACCTCGCCCAATCACTCTGGTAAGTCTTCAAGGTAGACTCCCAAACCTTCACAGACTTCATTCACCGGCAATCCACAATGTCTCTTGGATGCTCAGAACGCGACACCTAACCGGCTGGAGGATGCACAGTCCTCAAGTGTAATAAGTCTTCAGATCACACAGACAAGAAGATTTAAGTGATGCCTAATTCTCTTTGGCTCTGGGTGGTTAGGGCTTTATCCTCGCAAGGAATTCTCTCTCAAAGGCTTCGAGGTGGGTTGCTCTCAAACGACAAAAGCCGTACTCTGAATCTGAGCAGCCAACCGTTTATGGTTGTAGGGGGTGGGCTATTTATAGCCACTTGGCAACCCGACCTAATTTGTCCGAAATGACCCTGGGTCACTAAGGAACTGACACGTGTTCCAACGGTCAGATTTCAAACTCACACGACAACTTTACTTGGGCTACAAGCAAAGCTGACTTGTCTGACTCTAGACAAGATTCGCTCTCATAGTCTTCACTCGAAGACATAGGTTTTGTTTAAGCATCACTTCAGTCATTCTGACTGGTTCTCTTGGACCCCACTTAACAGTACGGTGGTTCCTATGACTCAACACAGAAGAAAAAGAACTACGAAAGATCTAAGTCTTCGAGCTCCATAGGCTTCATGTGGTGTCTTCTCTTGTCATAGTCTTCAATGTGAATATCTTCATATACCACCTTTGACTTCAATGTCTTCATACACTTTTAGGGGTCATCTCTGGTAGGAAAACCGAATCAATGAGGGACTTCTACCTGTGTTATCCTGCAATTCTCACAAACACATTAGTCCCTCAACTAGGTTTGTCGTCAATACTCCAAAACCAACTAGAGGTGGCACTAGATGCACTTACAAGGAGTTTCCTTGGCCTCGCTGGTTCCTATAGGCGTTTTGTGAGAGATTTCAGCACCATTGCTGCACCTCTCAACGAGCTTACAAAGAAGGATGTGCCTTTTGTTTGGGGTACCGCGCAGGAAGAAGCCTTCACGGTATTGAAAGATAAGTTGACACATGCTCCTTTACTCCAACTTCCTGATTTTAATAAGACTTTTGAGCTTGAATGTGATGCTAGTGGAATTGGATTACGAGGTGTGTTATTACAAGATGGCAAACATGTTGCATACTTTTCTGAAAAATTGAGTGGGCCTAGTCTGAACTATTCTACTTATGATAAAGAATTATATGCTCTTGTTCGGACCTTAGAAACATGGCAACATTATTTATGGCCCAAGGAATTTGTTATACATTCTGATCATGAATCTTTGAAACACATTAAAAGTCAAGCAAAACTGAACCGTAGACATGCTAAATGGGTTGAATTCATTGATACTTTCCCTTATGTCATTAAACACAAGAATGGCAAAGAAAATGTTATTGCTAATGCATTGTCTCATCGTTATACTATGATTTCACAACTTGACTTTAAAATATTTGGTTTGGAGACAATCAAAGATCAATATGTTCATGATGCCGCATTTAAAGATGTATTGCAGAATTTTAAGGAAGGGAGAACTTGGAACAAGTTCGTTCTTAACGATGGATTTGTGTTTCGTGCTAACAAGCTATGCATTCCAGCTAGCTCCGTTTGTCTTTTGTTGTTGCAGGAGGCACATGGAGGAGGATTAATGGGACACTTTGGCGTCAAGAAGACGGAGGGTATAATTGCTACACATTTCTTTTGGCCAAAGATGAGACGGGATGTTGAGCGTTTTGTTGCTCGCTGCACTACATGTCAAAAAGCTAAGTCACGACTCAATCCTCATGGTTTATATATGCCTTTGCCTATACCTAGTGTTCCTTGGGAGGATATATCTATGGACTTTGTTTTAGGTTTACCTCGAACAAAGAAGGGGAGGGATAGCATATTTGTTGTCGTGGATAGGTTCTCGAAAATGGCACACTTTATACCATGTCATAAAAGCGATGATGCTGTTAATGTTGCTGATTTGTTCTTTCGTGAAATTATTCGCTTGCATGGTGTGCCAAATACTATTGTTTCATATCGTGATACTAAATTTCTTAGCCACTTTTGGAGATGTTTATGGGCTAAGTTGGGGACTAAACTGCTTTTTAGTACTACTTGTCACCCCAAACTGATGGACAAACCGTAGTAGTCAATAGAACATTGTCTACTATGCCTAGGGCTGATTTGAAGAATAATAAGAAAATGTGGGAATAATGCTTGCCTCATATTGAATTTGCTTATAATCGTTCATTGCATTCTACTACTAAGATGTGCCCTTTTTAAATTGTGTATGGTTTCCTACCTCGTGCACCTATTGATTTGTTGCCTCTTCCATCTTCGGAGAAGGTTAATTTTGATGCTAAAGAACATGTTGAATTGATTTTAAAAATGCATGAGTTAACTAAGGAAAACATTGAGCGTATGAGTGCTAAATATAAACTTGCTGGAGATAAGGGTAGAAAACATGTTGTGTTTGCACCTGGAGATCTTGTTTGGTTACATTTGCGTAAGGATAGATTTCCTAATTTGCGAAAATCAAAGCTAATGCCACGTGCTGATGGTCCTTTTAAGGTGTTAGAGAAAATAAATGATAATGGATATAAACTTGAGCTGCCTGCAGATTTTGGGGTTAGTCCCACTTTTAACATTGCAGATTTGAAGCCTTATTTGGGTGAGGAAGATGAGCTTTCGTCGAGGACGACTTCATTTCAAGAAGGGGGGGATGATGAGGACATCAATACCATTGTTACACCTACAACCCCTGCTATTATACATACTGGACCAATTACTAGAGCTCGCGCACGCCAATTGAATTATCAGGTACTTTCGTTTCTTGGTAACGACTCTAATGTTCATAAGAATATGATGCTGCCTAAATTGGATACATTTGTTTTGCTTACAAATGAAGGGCCTGGCTTGGACAAGAAAGATGAACCTTGGAGCAAGTTCAAGCATGGAGATGATGGCATGCGCAAGGGGAACAAAACCCGAGTTACAAGTGATGATTCCAGGACTTTGAAGCCACCATAATGAGTGCATGAAGCCTTGGACAAAATATACAAGATGCCACTCCATAAATTTCGTCCAGAGGCTATTCTAGGTGCTGCGTCACCTTATTATTGGGCCAGGCCCATGTATTTTCGAAGTACTTAAGTATAGGCTGTTTTTAGAGTCCGTATGTCTGGGGAAACAAGAGTTAGGGTTGGTTTCGGACCCCTCCACCAAGGGCCACGAAATTCCCCCTCTCTCCTCCATATATACAGCCCTTAGGGCATCGTTTAGACTTTGGGTTTTGTTTAGATTAAAGTTCGCCATAACTGCAACTTCGCGTACTTTGTTTGTGTTCAACGACCAGACAAAGGCGTCAAAGAACCCCACCTTGATCAATAAAGTTTTCATCTTATATTAACAATATCTAGATTGCAATCTCAGTTTCTTGCTTGTTCTTTGTTTGCCTGCAGGAAACAGACCTTCGGGGTCAGGTTGATCATGCTCCGGCGTGGTCAATAACCTCTCGGAGTTGGTTTAGCGATTGCTAAGGCGCGACGTCCTCGCACGTTCGTAGTCGGATCATAAAAGTCGACTTCCTCCAAAACGATAGCCACCATCTCATTGAAAGACGGGACACCTTTGCCTCTATCAAGTGGTATCAGATTTCTAGGTTGCTCGGTGAGATTTTACAGTTTTTTGTAGTTTAGATCGAGTCTGTTCTTCATACCTATAATCCACGAAAAAGCAAAAAAAAATTATGGTTAGTTCATCCTATCCGAACCAATCTAAGCCTTTGCATAATATTTTCTATATTTGCTATGTTGAATTTGAAGTTGCATCGTTGTGTCTGGTTGCTGGTCTTAGTGTCTAGTCCTTTAGAGTTTCGAGTTCTGTTCACAAGTATTCACGCCGCAGCCGCATCATCATCATCACCGCTGCCATATACCACCATCGTCATCACCGCTGCCATATACCGCCATCGTCATCACCGCTGCCATATTCCGCATATCCACCGCCATAACGATAATCCGAGTCCACGTCCATCACCGATTCGCCACCAGTCCGAGTTCCACCGTCCTACATATATCCGCCACCAGTCCGAGTTTCCACCAGATTCATCTCCGTCACCAGTCCTAGTCCGAGTCCAGTATTTGTTGCTTTGGAGTTCCGGATCACGCGATACTCTGAGTCATGACAGAGTAGGACTCCCCAACTTTCGAGCCATCCACAGAAGAAAAATAGTTCCAAACTCAAAAAAAAACTAAGTCTGGAAAATTCTGGCTAGGAAGTTTTTAGACCATTTGTAGACTTTTTCGAATTTTTTTTGTTGCGGAGCAAAAAAAAAGAGGAATAAAAAGTGAAAAAAAGAAAAAAATTCAAAGCGTGCTCCTCCCTAGTTTACATGCAGCGCCGTGATTTTGTTAGTGTTCCAGGCTCGCGTCTCTAGCACGGTCTAGCCTAGGACCAACACAGTACCGTCGTTGAGCATTTATTCAACTTTGCATCTCTGAATTGATTATTGCTGACCCTTTTTGCTACCATATTAGAAGCCTTCCCAGCTCCACATACATCTACGTCATGCATTTGACTCTCCCTGTTAATCGCTCTATCCAAGCTTTGAGAGTTTTGACTACGATGGTGGCCGATCATCGCCTACTGCTGGGTAAGAACTGGTAAGAACTTGAGATTTGCTTGACGGATTTGTGACATCCACCACCACCTCTTGTTAGTAGTCTGTAGGATCATAGTCTTGTGTGTTTCTATTGCTGCTAACCATGGCAGGATCACAAGCCGACGAGACTGACTGGGAGAACATGATGAATAAGGAGTTACATGATAAATTTCAGCAAATGATGAGTGGACAGGTGCAAGATGTGCTAAACAGATTTGAAGAGGCCATGGAGAAGATAGATGGCATGGAGAAGACGTTCGAAACAAATCTCGATAACAAGTTTAATGAATTGCTCGCGTGTCTTCCATCACCACCACCGGCTGCCCCTAACACACCTCTACAACAACAACAACGTCGCTTTCCAAATCAAGTGGGACGAGCACAACACATTCCCATTGACCCTGGGCAAAATTCTAGTGCCGTTGTTGACGCTTCTGCCGCTCCTGCTGCTACTGCAGAGGTGGAGGACCATTATGAGGATGAGGTTGACCAAAATCAGAACTACGTGCAACCACCAGCACCACCACCACCAGGTCGTCCTCATGCATATCATCACAACGGTAGGGTTGCACCACCACCTGAGGTACATGACCATCTTCCTAAACTAAAATTGAATATTTCACCATTTGAGGGTAGATATGTTCCTGATATATATCTTACTTGGGAGTTAGAAACTGAACAACGATTTACATGTTTACAATATCCTAAGGAGAGACGTGTTCCTACTGCTGTTTTTGATTTCACCAGCTTTGCATGTGTTTGGTGGTCTGAACATTGTAGATTATATCCTATTCCAACTACTTGGGCTGCTTTGAAAACTGCTATGCATACTCGTTGGGTTCCACCATATTATCAATGTGAATTACTTCAAAAATTGCAGCGTTTAAGACAAGGAATTTTTTTTGTAGAAGAATATTATCAGGAATTACAAACTGGCATGATTAGATGTGGTATTGTTGAGGAGAATGAAGCTGTGCTTGCATGTTTTATGGGTGGATTAAATAGAGAGATTCAGACCATTCTAGAGTATAAGGAGTATACTAATATCACTCGTTTATTCCATCTTGCTTGTAAAGCTGAACGTGAAGTGCAGGATCGACAGGCATTGGCGCGAACTAACTTTTCTGCAGGTCGATCTTCATCATGGACACCGTGTGTATCCTCTACTTCCACTACCCCAGCACCTCCATCAGGTGCCACCTCCAGCCGTGATATAAGAAAGCAGACACAACCACCACTATCTGCCAAGAGCACACCTGCCGGGCCTGTGCAGAGCTCTTCTTCTTCCATTGCATCAACAGGGCACACAAGTGATATTATTTGTCGTCGTTGTAAGGGGAGATCAGATTTTGCGAGAGAATGCAAATCTCAGCATGTGATGATTGCTACCGAGGATGGTGGGTATGAGTCCGCTAGTGACTATGATGAGGAGACTTGGCTCTTATTACACATGAAGAACACGGTGGAGATGATTCTGATCATGAGACGCAATACATGGCTGCTGAAGATGCTGATAGGTATGACAGTTTAGTTGCTCAACGTGTTTTGAGTGTGCAGGTTACACAAGCTGAGAAAAATCAGAGGCATAATTTGTTCCATACAAAGGGGGTTGTGAAGGAGCGTTCTATCCGCATCATCATAGATGGAGGGAGCTGCAACAACTTGGCTAGCATGAAGATGGTGGAGAAGCTATCTCTCACCAGAAGACCACATCCACATCCTTACTACATCCAATGGTTCAACAACAACGGCAAGGTTAAGGTAACACGTACTATTCATGTGCATTTTAGTATCTCTAAATATGCTGATTATGTTGATTGTGA
This sequence comes from Triticum dicoccoides, assembly GCF_002162155.2. Lineage (NCBI taxonomy): Eukaryota > Viridiplantae > Streptophyta > Magnoliopsida > Poales > Poaceae > Triticum > Triticum dicoccoides. Next base: position 197,110,676 of record NC_041380.1, read on the forward strand.
TGTGGTACCCATGCAAGCATGTTCCTTATTACTTGGTAGACCATGGCAATTTGGTAAAAACTCTGTACACCATGGTAGAAACAATCAATATAGTCTTGTTCATAAGGATAAAAATATTACTTTGCTTCCTATGACTCCTGATTTCATTTTGAAAGATGATATTAATAGAGCCAATAAATCAAAACAGGAGCAAAATAAGAGTGAAAATCAGATTGTGGCAGAAGAATTTGAGCAACAAATGAAGCCTAATAATAAACCATCTAGTGTTGCTTCTGAAATTAAACTGAAAAGTGCATGTTTACTTGCTACCAAATCTGATATTGATGATCTAGATGTTAGCAAATCTGTTTGCTATGCTATTGTGTGCAAAGAGGCATTATTTTCATTCGAGGACATGCCTTCCTCTTTGCCTCCTGCTGTTGCTAACATTTTGCAGGAGTTCGCTGACGTCTTTCCACAAGACGTGCCACCGGGATTACCACCTATTCGAGGGATTGAGCATCAAATTGACTTAATTCCTGGTGCATCATTACCCAACCATGCACCATACCGTACCAATCTAGAGGAGACGAAGGAGATTATGCGCCAAGTACATGAGCTGCTCAACAAAGGTTATATACGCGAATCCCTTAGTCCTTGTGCCGTTCCTATCATTTTAGTGCCGAAAAAGGATGGTACGTCGCGTATGTGCGTTGATTGTAGAGGCATTAATAATATTACTATTCGTTATCGTCATCCTATTCCTAGGCTAGATGATATGCTTGATGAATTGAGTGGCTCTACAATATTCTCCAAAGTTGATTTGCATAGTGGATACCATCAAATTTGTATGAAATTGGGAGATGAATGGAAAACAGCATTTAAAACTAAGTTTGGATTATATGAGTGGTTAGTCATGCCTTTTGGGTTAACTAATGCACCTAATACTTTCATGAGGTTAATGAACGAAGTTTTACGTGCTTTCATTGGACGATTTGTGGTAGTTTACTTTGATGACATATTGATTTATAGCAAATCTTTGGAGGAACATTTGGAACATTTACATGCTGTTTTTATTGCTCTACGTGATGCACGTTTGTTTGGTAACCTTGGAAAGTGCACCTTTTGCACCGACCGAGTATCTTTTCTTGGCTATGTTGCTAAATATAAACTTGCTAGAGATAAGGGTAGAAAACATGTTGTGTTTGCATCTGGAGATCTTGTTTGGTTACATTTGCGTAAGGATAGATTTCCTAATTTGCGAAAATCAAAGCTAATGCCACGTGCTGATGGTCCTTTTAAGGTGTTAGAGAAAATAAATGATAATGCATATAAACTTGAGCTGCCTGCAGATTTTGGGGTTAGTCCCACTTTTAACATTGCAAATTTGAAGCCTTATTTGGGTGAGGAAGATAAGCTTTCGTCGAGGACGACTTCATTTCAAGAAGGGGGGGGGGATGATGAGGACATCAATACCATTGTTACACCTACAACCCCTGCGGTTATACATACTGGACCAATTACTAGAGCTCGCGCATGCCAATTGAATTATCAGGTACTTTCGTTTCTTGGTAATGATTCTAATGTTCATAAGAATATGATGCTGCCTAAATTGGATACATTTGTTTTGCTTAAAATGAAGGGCCTGGCTTGGACAAGAAAGATAACCTTGGAGCAAGTTCAAGCAGGGAGATGATGGCATGCGCAAGGGGAACAAGAACGGAGTTACAAGTGATGATTCCAGGACTTTGAAGCCACCATAATGAGTGCATTAAGCCTTGGAAAAAATATACAAGATGCCACTCCATAAATTTCGTCCAGAGGCTATTCTAGGTGCTGCATCACCTTATTATTGGGCCAGGCCCATGTATTTTCGAAGTACTTAAGTATAGGCTGTTTTTAGAGTCCGTATGTGTGGGGAAACAAGAGTTAGGGTTGGTTTCGGACCCCTCCACCAAGAGCCACGAAATTCCCCCTCTCTCCTCCATATATACAGCCCTTAGGGCATCATTTAGACTTTGAGTTTTGTTTAGATTAAAGTTCGCCATAGCTGCAACTTCGCGTACTTCGTTTGTGTTCAATGACCAGACAAAGGCGTCACAAAACCCCACCTTGATCAATAATGCTTTCATCTTATATTCGCAATATCCAGATTGCAATCTCAGTTTCTTGCCTGTTCTTCGTTTGCCTACAGGAAACAGACCTTCGGGGTCAGGTTGATCGAGCTCCTGCATGGTCAATAACCTCTCGGAGTTAGTTTAGCAATTGCTAAGGCGCGACATCCTCGCACGTTTGTAGTCGGATCGTCAAAGTCGACTTCCTCCAAAACAATAGCCACCATCTCATCGAAAGACGGGACACCTTTGCCTCCATCATGCTCTGCAACGGTCGCTCGCCCGTGGCTCCACGCCTGTGCCCCGCCCCGGCGATGGAGCCCTGCTCCCCCTGCCGTCCCCGCCCCCCAGCCTGTGGCACGCCATGGCCCGCGGTCCGAGATCCACCGGGTCGCCCCCATGATGTCGTCGGCTGAGCCCCACCCCTCTGATGGCTGGCAGGTCGTCGCGGGCCGGCAGCGCTTTTCTCGCCCCCGGCGCCGGGTGCGGCCCCGTCTGCCGTCGCCGCCCTCCCCCGCCTGCTGCTCCATCGGCCCGGGCCGTCTGCCCTCGCTGCTTGGATCCCGGCCACCCTCGCGTGGACTGTCGCAAGGACGTCCACTGCAAAAGGTGCCAGTTCTTTGGTCACATCGCGCGGAACTTCTCGCTACCGCGCCCAGCCTTGCCCGATGGCGCACCGGCCCCCGCCGCCAAGCGGCGCGCATCTCCTCCCCGCGGCCACCCCGCTCCTCCTCTGCCAGTGTTGAGGGACCCTGCCACCCCGCGTCCTCTGGGCTGGCTTCCCCCTCCTGCTCCGGGCCGCTGCAGCTTGTCTCTGAGCCATCTGCTTTGGCCGCGTCCTCCGGCCTCCCTGTCTCTTCGCCTGCGTCCTCCGGGATCCCTGGTTCCTCGCCCGCGCTCTCCAGGCTCCCGGGCTCTTCTGCCTCGCGCTCCGCTTCTTCGTCCGCTGCCGTCCCATTGTCTGGTCACCCATCCCTGCGGCCGTCCGGCGCCGTCTGCTACCTCCCCAGGTCTGGCGAGATCGCAGCGGCGGAGATGACGCTCCGCAAGGCTCTGGTCGCCACAGTGGCGGGGAACCGTTCTGGGGTGTCCTGCGCCGAGGTCACCGCGCTCCTCCGCCGCCAATTCGACTTGCCGGCTTCAGCCTTCCCTGTCCACCCCCGTCACCCGGAGGGATTCCTCATCCGGTTTGCCGACCGCGAGACGCGTGCCTGGGTGGCGGCGGCTCGTGTCAGCTCGCCTCGGTTCCATCTTCTGCTCCATCCCTGGAGCAGTAGCGCCGGCGGCGAGCCCGTTCATGTGGTCTTTCATGTTGACATCGAGATTGTGGGCATCCCTGAGCATGGCTGGCATTGATCCTCGGTTGAGATCCTGCTCTCACCATTCTGCTTGATCGAGCACCTCGCTCCGGAGACCCGCGATGGTCGCGACATGTCGGTGTTCCGTCTTAGCGCCTGGACCGCTAACCCCGACGCCATTCCTCGAGACTCCGAGCTGTTGCTGCCTGAGCCTGGTGCCCTTGTGCCAGACGATGACCCCGATCGCGTCTCCGCTTTTGCTGTCAGCTTGGTGCGGTTCCCTGTCTCCATCCATGTCGCCCGCACTAAGGATTATCGGCTTCCTACCATCCCACTGCCTCCCCCTCCGTGTTCTCCGGACGGGGATGATGGTTCTGTGCCTGGGTCACCGCCCTTCCCCCTCCTAGCCCTAGAAGCACGTCTTCCCCAGTCGTGGCAATGGTGCTGGGAGGTCTGAACACCGCCATGCCGGTGGCGGGTCCGGTGGGCAACGCCGTAGGCGTGCGTCGCCACCGTTCCGGGGTTGGCATGGCATGCTCGGGTCACACCCCTCTACCTGTGGGGGCCTGCCTGTCCTTCTTGTACGTCAGCGCATCTCACCTGCTCCCGACAGCTCGTCTCTGCCTCTGGATAAAGCTGCTGCTACGGTTTCTGTGGACCGCACCACTGACGGCCAACCATTGGTTCCCAGCCGTTTGACTGGGTCACCGGGTGCTAGGACCTCGGGCTTGGACTCTGGTGCCTTCCACACAAAGCCGGCCTCGGATCCTGCATCTCCTGTTCATGTCCTATCTGCTGTGGGGTCAGACGAATGCGGGGCGGTCCCTTTGCAGACCCTGGTCCCCCCTGCCGCCTCTCCAGAGGCCAGACGCCCTCCACCCGATGACGTCTCGACAACTGTCCAGCTCCTTGCGGATGGCCTGTCTGGGATAGATCCCGAGGTGGCCCCGCACTCACCGGTGGCGCCTTGCGATTCGGCTCTTCCCCCGGACCCAGCCACCGCCTTGGCTGTTTCCCCTGGCCCCACTGGCACGGCGCCCCAGGACGACCGTGTGGCCCTGGCCCTGATCGTGCACTCCCCCGCCGTTTCAAGCATGCCATCTGGTGGCGCGCAGTTGGCCCTGGTTGGCCAGGCCATGCAGGCGGCCCGTGATCCTGCACCGTCGTGCCTGGTCTCTTTTGTAGATGCGATGCAGGCCCTTGTGGCTCCTCTCCTGCCCACCCCGGCGACCCGAAGATGACGCAAAGAGGTGCCGCCCAACTTCACCCCTCGACGCAACAGTCGTATCGCCCTTGCTGACCGGGGGCTGTACTCGGAGATGAAGGCCAAGCGCGTCCTTCTTCGGCGGCTAGGTCTCCTTCAAGACGACGAGCCTCTCAATGATGTCATCTTGGCACGATACTCGGTGCTGTTCAAACAACCCCTCATGGATGATGTGATCCAGGCCTTTGCGGATTTCTATGGGTGGAGCCTACCGCATCGACAGCCTGGTGGCCAGCAGCTCTTTGGCCCCTGCCCGGTCGTGGGTTGATCCTTCCCTCGCCCCCGGCTACCCCCCACCTTTCTCATGGATCACAACCTTAGCTTTATTTTCTGGAATGTTCGCGGGCTCAATTCGAGGGCGAAACGTTGTGCTGTTCGTAGCGTGGTCGCATCCGCTGCTCCTTGTATCGTCTATCTTCAAGAAACTAAGCTTGATTCGGTCTCGTCCTCGCTTGTCCTTGAGACTCTCGGTGCTTCCTATGAGGACTTCTTCTTTCTCCCCGCGGTTGGCACCCGTGGTGGCATCCTTCTCGCTTGGTGTAGGACGAAGATCTCGCTTTCCCACCCCGATGTTGGCACCCATCACGTGTCTGCCCTGGTCTCATCCCCCTCTAGCGGTCCACACTGGTGGATTACGGGCGTCTATGGGCCACAGAATGACGACGCGAAACTGGCCTTTCTCACCGAGCTGCAGCACTTCCGCAACACTTGCGCGGGGCCATGGCTTGTCGGCGGCGATTTTAACATGATCACATCCGCTGAGGATAAGAACAACAGTAGGTCAACCACCGGATCATGCATCGCTTCCGACGTTTCATTGCGGACATGGAATTACGAGATATCTACCTCCACGGTCGCTATTACACTTGGTCTAATGAGCAAGACCAGCCCACCTTGGTGCGCATTGATCGGGTTATGTGCACACCCACCTGGGAGTCTTCCCTGCGTGGCTGCATGCTTCGCTGCCTCTCTTCGACAGTTTCCAACCACAGTCCGCTCCTCTTGGATTGTGCGCCCACCTTGGAGGCCGCCAGACGCTTCCACTTTGAGCGCTTCTGGCCCAAGTTAGATGGTTACATCGACGTTGTGTCCCAGGCTTGGAACTCTGTTGAGTCGGACCCCGACCCGTTCCGCAGGATCTATGACAGACTTAAAGTCACTGCACGCAAGCTGCGCAGCTGGGGAGCTAGGACGATGGGCGGCATCTCTCTTCAACTTCTGCTCTCCCGCGAGATCATTGCGCGCCTGGATGAGGCGCAGGACTTTCGACCCCTCTCCTCTGGCGAGAGATGGCTGCGTCGCAAGCTGAAACATACTTACCTTGGCTTGGCCTCGCTCGAGCGATCCCTTGCGCGGCAACGCTCGAGGTTCTCCTGGCTTCGAGTAGGCGTGATGAACACCGCCTTCCGACGCATCCATGCTTTCCAGCAACGGCAGAAGAACTTGATCACCGAGCTTCGTGTTGCTGACCAGCTTGTTTCAGACAATTCGGAGATGGCTAGAGCCTCTTTTGATCACTTCTCCAGATCTCTTGGCTCCGCAGACCCGTGGCCGTTCTCCCTCGACTTTGCCGCCTTTGACCACCGCTCCTTTGACCTCTTCGACCTTGAGCTGCTGTTCTCTGAGGACGAAATTTGGCGCGCAGTGAAGTTGTTGCCCGCAGGGAAGGCGCCTGGCCCGGACGGATTCACCTCGGAGTTTCTTTGCTCCGCATGGGAGATCGTCAAAGGCGACATCTGTGAAGCGTTCGGGAAGCTTTATTCCATGAATGGGCATAGTTTCCAGCACCTCAACGAGGCTCTCATTACCCTGATTCCCAAGAGACAAGATGCTATGTCCCTATCGGATTATCTCCCCATTAGCCTTATTCACCTTCTTGCCAAGCTGTTTGCTAAAGTCCTCTCGCTACAGTTGGCGCCGAGGCTTGGAGAACTCGTGTCGGCCAACCAAAGCGCCTTCATTTTAGGCAGGTGCATTCACGACAATTTCTTGCTTGTCCAACAAACTGCCCGGCACCTCCACAGCCTCAAGGCGCCAAGGATTCTGCTCAAGCTCGACATTGCCAATGCATTCGATTCGGTCTCCTGGCCTTTTCTTCTTGAGGTCATTCACCACCTTGGATTTGGGCCACGGTGGAGAGAATGGATTTCCATCCTTCTTTCCACGTCCAGTACTCGGGTCTTGATCAACGGGCACCCAGGCCCCCCGATTCCTCATGCTAAAGGCCTGCGGCAAGGCAATCCGGTTTCTCCTATGCTTTTCACCATCACCATTGACGTGCTCAACTCCCTGATCCAACATGCCATCTGCTGCAACATCCTCCAGTGCCTCTCTCCTCGACACATGACGTCAAGCATCTCCCTTTATGCGGACGACGTTGTGGTCTTTTGTCACCCCGACCCCACTGACCTTTCGGCGGTGCGCTAGATCCTGCGCATTTTTGGATTGGCCTCAGGTCTCAAGACCAACTTTGGCAAGTGCTCCATCGCCCCCATTTGTTGCACGGACGCGCAGGCCACTGAGGTGAGTGCCGCCCTTGGCTACCTGGTGGCTCACTTCCCGGTCACCTACCTCGGTCTGCCTCTCGCCATTCAGAGACTCCACTCCTCCGTTCTTGACGCCCTCATCGATCGGCTACACAAGAGGCTCACCACCTGGCGGGCCTCCCTTCTTTCTCGTGGGGAGAGGCTTGCCCTTGTGCGGCACGTCCTCTCTGCCACGACGCTCCACATTCTCTCGGCCATTGCCCTTAATGCCACCACCCTTCGTCGGGCCAACCGGGTGATCCGCGACTTTCTTTGGCATGGGCGGAAGGACGTGGCTGCTGGCAACTGTCCCGTGGCCTGGCGGAAGGTGTGCATGCCGACGCAGCTTGGCGGCCTCGGTGTGTGCGACCTACAGAGAGTCGACATCGCCCTTCGAGTCCGGTGGCTCTGGCTTCAATATACAGACCCTTCCCGCGCTTGGGGCCATCTCCAGCTGCAACATGACGCCGAGGTCCGGGCCATCTTACGCACCTCAACTAGCTGGGTGCTCGGCGATGGGCACTCCTGCCGCTTCTGGACCGACCATTGGATCCAGGGCCAATGCGTCGCTGAGTCCGCGCTCGCTGTCTTCGCCTTGGTCTCCAAGCGGAGACGCAGGTCCCGTTCGATGTTAGATGGCCCACTGCACCGTGCTTGGGTGCAAGACATCCAAGGGGCTTTGGGGCCTCTTGCGACTCTCCAGTACATTGAGCTTTGGCGCCGTGTTCGACACATTGAGCTCCCTCCCTCCACTCCAGACTCCATTCGCTGGCGCTGGACCTCCAATGGGCAGTTTTCGACGAGCTCTTGCTACTCCGCTCTATTATACGGATCCATTCCTTCAGTCCATGCCACCCTGACGTGGAAGACTTGGGCGCCTTTGTGCGCAAAGATCTTTATCTGGTTGGCCGCGCAAGATCGCTGCTGGACTGCTGCGCGACGTGCGCGCCATGGGCTCTCCCACAACCCCACCTGTGTCTTCTGTGACCAGACCTTGGAGACTATTGATCACCTCCTCGCTGGATGCCCTTTCTCCCATGTTGTCTGGCATAGCACACTTGCCGCATGCAGATCTCACGGTCGACATCCCGACCCCTACGTCCCGGTTCATGGAATGGTGGAGTTCGGCTGTGGCGACCTCCCCTCCGTCTCTGCGCAAAGGTGTTGCCTCCCTGGGTATTCTGGTGGCTTGGAGCATCTGGAAGCATCGCAATGCTATCATCTTCGATGCTGCTGCACCTTCCTTTGATCGCCTCACTTGGACCATCCTCGACGAGGCACGCACGTGGGCTCTGGCCAGAGCTAGAGGATTGGCGGCGTTTTCTATATTTAAGCCACCTTAGATGTCTTTTGTTACTTGGGACTGAGCATCCCCGCTCTCTCGATGCTTGCGTGGGTGTAGTCTTGCCCTCCTTGGTGTACGAGTGCTGTACCTGCAACCCTGTATGCTCTTTGCTCTCTACCTATCAATGAAATGATACGCAGCTTGCGTATTCGCTCACTGAATCCTTAACCCATTCACATTTTCCACTGAACTAAACCATCATAAGTGAATGTCTAATAGTTTTAAAACTAATCTCGGCGAGTTGGACATGACGTCCTTCCTCCCTGCTACAACCTACACCTAGTCCATACACCATCCCTCATACGCCCAAGCACTTTTAAATTGTATATTGTATTTTTAAAATGCATCATCACTTTTTGAAATACATAAGCAATTTTTAAATCATATGCACTTCTTAAAATAGAATGCATATTTTTTAATTAAGAAAATTTTAAGCGTGTGAACAATTTATAGAATTACATGAAAAATTTTGTTTTAGAAAAGGGAGAACAAATTTCAAATTATATGAATATTATTTTGGTACCTGAATTTTTTTTCTTAAAACTTTACAAAAGAAATTAAAATACATGAACGATTTCTAAAAATTACAAGACATTTTCAAAAGGCATTTTAAACACAAAAAAATAGAACACATGAAAATATTAATTGGTATTGTTGCACCTCACCAACATGACAATAAATTCCGATCGTACATGGATCACGCGGCTTATTTTATATTTCCTTTGCATACTACTGGAATTTTGTTTAGTTTGGGCCAGCTCAGTTTCACAAATTTCTAATAAATCCTAGACGCCCACGCAGCTCATTCGTGCAAGGAAAGAGGTGGAATTAAAGTTTAGTCCCACATTGCTAGTTTGGTGGGAGTTGGACCTCCTTATAAGGAAGGATGTTTCCCCACATGTATGAGCATGTGAACAAGAGGGACATTCACGTGCGTTCCTCCTCTGTCGCCCGCCTCGCCATGCCACGCCTCGTCACGATGCGCCGCGGGTTGCGGGAATGAGCCGAGATCGCTCCTCTTCAGAGATGCACACCAAAACAACACATTCCTCTCACCTCCAAGTTTCGGAGCACCGAGCTACTGCTACATTCTTCCCCATTACGGGACAATAGGCCTCCAAAACCGCACCTCTTTGAGTCCTGTATGGGAGAAGGGTGATAAGGTTTTTGGGGAGCGCTCCACACGACTATTGACTTCTTCGTCACGGACGCCCAGGAGTCCGACGACGACTTCTTCCCCGACGTCAACAACCTCTTTGATGACATGGCGGGTGTCGGATTTCGGGTTCCGGCAAAACCCTTGAGGTTCGAACACTGGGGTGCGCACAAAGATCTCTCCCCCTCTCTAGCTCGCACACTCTACGATCTCACGGCCTAGCTCGACGAACCCAAAGAACATGAGACACAAGATTTATACTGGTTTGGGCCACCGTTGTGGTGTAATACCCTACTCCAGTGTGGTGTGGTGGATTGTCTCTTGGGCTGAGGATGAACAGTTACAAGGGAAGAACAGCCTCGCGAGGAGAGGTGTTCTTGTGCTTGATGAGCTTGAGTGGTTGGGGTGCTATGGATTCGATCTAGGTCCCAATCAACCTTCCTTCTATGGTGGTGTCTAGTCCTATTTATAGGGGCCCTGGTCCTCTTCCCAAATATGAGCGGGGAGGGATCCCACAACAGCCAAATTCGAAGGGAGACAACTAGTACAAGCTATCCTGACAAAAGTAGTCTTCGCCTGCCAAAGGCTCTTGTGGTGACGCCGTCTTGGGCTCCATGGTGACCTCCGTCTTGCCGTCCTGCTGGTCTTAGTCTTTTTGCACTGATATGGAAACCTTTGCTTGATGCCTCGGGACTCCTCGTCTGCGCTTGTCCCTTTAGCACCAAAGAGGAAACGAGGACACTGCGTGCGCTGGCGCCCGCCTAGCTCCAGGCGTCATGGCTTGCGTCACAGAAACCTTGTGAGGTGCCCCTCGCCTTGATCTCTTAGCCCCTCGCGAGCCAGCCTGGTGAGGCCGCCCCTGAGGAGGTCTTGCGTTGCCCCCTCGTGAGGCTTGGACCCTCACGAGGGTCTTGAATGTTTGCTGGTGAAGATGGGCCGTATAGGGCCGCTGGTGGAGCCACGCTGCGGGCCGCAGGCAGGCAAGTCTGGGGACCCCCGTTCCCAGAAGACCGACAGTAGCTCCCGGGCCCAAGGCGCGCTCGGGATTGTCTTCAAGGCGAAGCCAAAGGGCAAGGGCGGAGCGCCACGGGCCCCATTAGCATGCGGCCACGGTTGGCGCATGGCGATTGATTGGACGTGGGCATCTCCGCTTCCCCATGCTGCCTCGGCAACTGCCCGACTTGATGGGTCCTTGCTGCATGCAGAAAAAAGATCATTATTACCTTAGATCGTGGAGGCCGGCG
>NC_041380.1:197122091-197156125 GCF_002162155.2 Triticum dicoccoides
CCGTCACCGTATCTTCCTTGCTTCTCCAGCTTATTCTTCTTCCTTGCTCTACTACCGACAGCGACACCCATGGCGCCTGTGAAGAGGCTCTCGGTTGCGGAGAAGGGGAACGCTCGCCAGGAGGGACCTGGCTCACTACCGCCCAAGAGGGGGCGCGGTCGTCCCTGTAAGCACACCGTGACCCCTGTCGCGGCCCCTCACGGCCGCGGCGGCGCCTCTTCTTAGGGCGGCAGCCGCCCAGGTCGTGGTAGTCCTGTTGATGAGGTGAGGCATGCCGTGGTCACGCGGCCCCCTCGGCTGCGCTTCCATTCGGCGGAGATGATGCCGGACTTCCTCGTGTGGTCGGAGAACCCGGCCAGCACTTGGCTTCAGCTCCCACGCTTCTTTGTTGGCAAGCTGCCTGCCACTGGCGCAGGCGGTCTTTGGCTGCAGGTGGACTGCTGCTGCAGCAAGGTTTCCTGGGTCACGGTCGAGGTCTCCGCCGCGGGTAACGCGGTCCTGGCTCGTGGCTAGCAGACGTTCACCGGCGCGCGCGGACTAGGCAGGCGGTGGGCCCTGCACTTCAAGTACGATGGCGACGCGACCCTCTTCGTGAGGGTATTTGGGGAAGATGGTCGCCGCATCGGGTGCTGCCCCGAGGACAACGACAGTGACGAGGTGCTCGGCCTTGGCGATGGTCGTGACGAGAAGGAAGGCGGCTTCGTCCTCGGCGTCGGCCACGGTTTGTCCAGTTACGACGGCTCCTCTTTCGACAGCAGCTCCAGCAGTGGCGGATACGACCAGCCGCCATGCCGTTGCGCCTGCTTCGAAGGTGGCAGCGGGTCGTTCTGTCGCTGCGCTCCGGTGAAGCGCGAGGAGGGGCTGGCTAAACCTAGGAGAGCGCCACGGGCCCGTCCTCGTGACCTGCCAAGGGAGCACGTTCCGCTTTTGTTTCGTTCTTCCTTTCCTTCCTGCATTAGAGAGAGACAAGTATGGGGCCCTACTAGGGCGTGCGACAATTATGATTTCTAAGTGGCTGCGTTATGTTTATCATTCCTTTGTTGTGTTGCAGTGTCATGTTTTATGTATGCGCGTAGAATGACTTAGCTCGATTCACCTGAGGTAGGTCCCGCCTCACGAGACGCACGTTCCCCAGTGCCCGACGAGGCCTCCTATGCTCGGGAGGTGCCTGAGAACTGCAAAAATTCGCCAGGGAATCCTTATTCTTCCGAGCCCTGGTCGTAGGCACTACTGGCCGTAACCCAGTGCTTCGCATCGCGGTACCCGGGGGGCATAGATTGAGAGGGGAGGGCTAGCTTGCGAGCTCGAGCGAGGGTGGCTTGCGAAAGACAAGAAAACAAAAACGCTCACTAGGGCGCCTGTCCAGCCCCCTCGCGAGGCACACGAGGGAGATGATGGGTCAAAAATGAGGGACCAAGGGCAGAAAAGGAGGCAATAAGGACAATGGAACTAGGCCAGCAAGGAACACCAGGAAGCAAATTCTCACTTAAAAGAGGGGGCAACCAACTGTGGAAAGCAAATGAAAAGTCGCGTCCGGCACCTAGTGTAGTCTTCTTGTCTTCTCACCAGCGCGGAGCTAAGTGCTGCCACTAGGCGTGGGAGGGAGCCCACGAGGCCCGAGGGCGGCACTTCTGAGACTCCGGGGCATGTACAGCCCCACTCATTATTACGTGAGAGTGTCACGAGCGGACATTCTTCATAGGCACTGGGCCTTGCTTCATAGGCATCGGGCCTTGCTTCATGGGTAGAACTTCCGGAGATGCTGGATGTTCCAGGCGTTCTGGATGGGGATCCCTTCCTGTGTATCCAAGTGCGCGGCGCCAGGCCTAGAGACGTGGGCGACCCGAAACGGGCCCTCCCACATGGGCGAGAGCTTGTGCAGCCCTTCCCTGGAGAGCAGCCGCCTTAGGACAAGATCACCCACCTCGAGCGTCCTGGAGCGGACGCTGCGGCGGTGGTACCGCCGCAGTGCCTGCTGGTACCTCGCAGCTCAGAGCGAGCTTCTCGGCGGTGTTCCTCCCCCAGCACAAGATCCATCCCCCGCATGGCGTCCTGCTGCATTTCATCAAACACCAGGACCCACGCGGAGCGATGCCTGACCTCGTGTGGGAGAACCGCTTCTGCTCCGTAGACGAGGAAGAACGGGGTCTCGCCTGTCGGCCTGGTGGCGGTGGTGCGGATGGACCGCATCACAGACTGGAGCTCGTCGTGCCAGCCCCTACTGCAGGCCTCGAGCTTCTTCTTGAAGGTCCTTATCTTGAGGCCCCGCAGGACCTCCGTGTTGGCGCGTTCTGCCTGTCCATTGCTCCTGGGGTGCGCCACGGAGGCGTAGGAGATCCGCATTCCAAGGTTAGCACAATATGTTTTGAAGAGATTGCTAGTGAACTGTGAGCCGTTGTCGGTGATGATGCGATTAGGGACCCCAAATCGGCTTACAAGGCCCTTGATGAACTTGACTGCTGACCCGGCTGGGATGGTGCGGACAGCTTCCACTTCTGCCCATTTGGTGAATTTGTCAATGGCGACGTAGAAGTAGCGGTAGCCTCCAGGCGCCCGAGGGAATGGGCCCAGGATATCGAGCCCCCAGACCGCGAATGGCCATGAGAGCGGGATAGTCTGGAGGTCCTGAGAGGGCTGGTGGATCTGCTTGGCGTGGAACTGGCAGGCCTCACAGGATTTCACCAGCTCGGCCGCGTTGTTGAGTGCCGTGGGTCAGTTGAACCCGCTGCGGAAAGCCTTGCCGACCAGGGTGCGCGACGACAAGTGGTGCCCGTAGTCTCCGCCATGTATGTCGGCCAACAGCTCATTCCCTTGTTCCTTGGAAATGCATTGTAGAGAAACACCATTTGGCTGCTTCCTGTATAGCTCACTATCCTGAATGCAGTATGCCGTAGCCTGTTGGGCCACACGCTCCGCGTCTTCCTTTTTCTCTGACAACGTGCCTTGCGTTAGGTACGCCTTGAACTCCTCGATCCAGCATCCCTCCTGAGGTTCGAGCGCTAAGAGGAGGCGCGCTCCTGAGGTCGGGCCGCAGGCGGGGGCTCCCGAGGCTGGAGGCTAGGGAGTTTTTCCTGAGATGGCACTGACTCCGTAGGCAGAGGTGTTGCTGAAGGCTTGAAGAGCCGCTCCTCGAAGATGCCAGAATCTTGGGGCGGCCGCTTGGATGCTCTTCTGGTGATGGCATCGGCCTCTTTGTTGGTGCCACGAGGCACATGCTGTAGTTCCAGGCCCAGGAACTGCTTCTCCATTTTGTGCACCTCCGCGAGGTATGCCTCCATGTGCTCATCCTTTGGCCCGTACACCTTGTTGGACAAGTTGACGAGGATCTGCGAGTCTCCCTTGACGGTGAGGCGCTTCACCCCCAGGGCCGCCACCGCTTTGAGGCCGGCGATGAGTCCCTCGTACTCTGTGATGTTGTTGGAGACCTTCTCGCCCTGCTGGAAGCAGAGCTGCACGGTGTAGTAAAGCTTGTCCTAAGTGGGCGAGATGAGCATGGCTCCAGCCCCTGCGCCCTGCCGTGCGAACGCGCCTTCGAAGCACATGACCAACCATTTGGCGCTTCACTTCCTGGCGAGAGGGATCGGTTCTCGCCTGCTTCGAGCTCCGGGGTGTCGGTCCATTCCGCCACAAAGTCGGCGAGTGCAACGCCCTTGATGACTCTGGTTATGCTAAACTCCAGGTCGAACACTTGCAGCTCGATGTTCCATTCAGCGACCTTCTACAGCATTGGGGCTTCTGAGCACTCTCTCCAATGGGTAAGATGAAACAACTTTGATGGGGTGGCCTTGGAAGTAGTGGCGCAGCTTGCGCGAAGCCACCAGGAGCGTGATCAAGAGCTTCTGAGGCATGGGGTATCGCGCCCTCGCATCTCGCAGGATTGTGCTGATGAAGTACGCTGGGTGCTCGACAAGGGTGGGGGAGCTGACGGAGTTTTTGGCTCCCGGGAACTGAGGTGTTTCCTGCGGGTTTCCAGCTCCTGGGGCTTGATGACCTGTCGGGGCAGCCGCTATCTCAGGAGCGCCGCCTTGATGCTGAGCTACCTCATCCGCCTTGGTGACTCCACTTGGCAGGTCCTCGACCTCGGGCCCCTCCCTGAGGGCCACCAGCGCCGCGCTGGTGGAGTGGGGTGTAGCAGATAGGTAGAGTACCAAGGGCTCGCGAGGACGAGGCGCCACCATCACCGGTGTGCTGGTCAAGTATCTCTTGAGCTCTTGAAATGCCAGGTCGGCTTCGGGGGTCCACTTGAATGGACCCTTCTTCTTCATCAGCTTGAAGAATGGCAATGCGTGCTCCCCTAACTTGGAGATGAAGTGCCCCCACAAAGTCACGTAGCCTGCAAGCTTCTGCATCTCCTTGAGGTTTTGTGGTGGGCTCATGTCCTCGATTGCCTTGACCTTCTCTAGGTTAGCCTCGATTCCCCTGTGAGACATGAGGAAGCCCAACAGCTTACCCGAAGGGACACCAAACACGCAATTCTCTGGGTTGAGCCGCAGGTCCACCTGGCGTAGACTCGCGAAGGTCTTCTCCAGGTCCTGAATCAGAGTTCTTGCCTCCTAAGACTTCACCACAATGTCGTCGACGTAGGCCTCAGCGTTTCTTCCGAGCTACTGCCCTAAAGCGATGTGCATAAGTCCCTGGAAGGTAGCCCTTGCATTGTGCAGTCCGAATGGCATGCAAGTGTAGCAGTACACCCCACATGGGGTCAGGAAAGCTGTCTTCTCCTCATCTTCCACCGCCATCTTGATCTGCGGTAGCCTGAGAATGCATCCAGGAAACATAGCAGATCGCACTCGGCGGTGGAGTCGACAATCTGGTTGATGCGCGCCAATGGAAACGGGTCTTGCGGGCAAGCCTTGTTGGGGTTGGTGAAGTCGACACACATGCGCTCCTTTCCTCCTTTCTTTGGCACAACGACCGGATTCGCCAGCCACTCTAGGTACCGAACTTCACGAATGACACCCGCTGCCTCCAGCTTGCGGGTTTCTTGAACGATGAAGGACTGCTTCTCTGTGGATTACCGCCTTGCCCTCTGCTTCATAGGGTGCACATTTGGGTATACCCTTAGATGATGCTCGATCACTCTTCTCGGGACCCTAGCCAGCTGCTTGGGTTCCCAGGCGAATACTTCCCTATTCGCCCGCAAGAAGTCCACCAACTCTTTTTCTTGATCTGGGGTGAGGTCGGCGCCTATGGTAAAGGTGGCGCCAGAGGCCCCGTCCTTGTCGACCGGTATCTGCTTTGTCTTGGCTTGACCCTGAGTGAACAACCGCTTCTTCTTGTTCGGCACAGCCCCCTTGGTTCTAGATACTGCCTTGTCGGTCAGGCAAGCTACCACCGTGGCCCTGAAGGCGAGCTTGAGGGCCGCCACGGCTTCCTTGGTATCTCCGACCAAAGTGAGGACATCCTTGCTTCCTGGCATCTTCATGAGGTTGTAGGCAGGATGAGTGGCCGCCATGAACTGGGCCAGCGCTGGGTACCCAAGGATGGTGTTGTACGGCAAGACGATGCGGGCGATGTCAAAGTCGATCAGCTCGGTGCGGTAGTTGTTACATGTGCCGAAAGTCACGGGGAGACGGATCTGCCCCAGGGGGTCGAAGGAGCCGCCGCCGATCCCGGAAAAAAGGCTTGCTGGGCGGAGCTGCTCAAGTGGTACGTGAAGGAGGCTAAAAGCCTCCATGGAGAGCATGTTCAGGCCGGCGCCGCCGCCGATGAGGGTCTTGGTAACGGCTACTCGGCAGATGGTGGGTGTGCTAAGCATCGGAAGTACGCCCGAGCCGACGGTGGTGACTGGGTGATCCCCAGAGTTGAAGATCAGGTCGGCCTTGGGCGCCGCCCAACCTGGGGGAGCCCCCTATCGCGTGGAGACGACACTGATCTAGCGAAAGAACGGCTTGGCATGATGATCCGAGGGCGGCGCCTGCGAGCCACCGAGGAGAGCCACGGCGACAGGGGGTGCTGGTCCTCCGAAGCGCGCGATGAAGAGGTCACGCAGCTCTTCCCAGGAGGCCACGGAAGACTTCGGCAGATGGAGGAGTCAGGCGCGCAACACGCCAATCAGGGCCATTGGGAGCCAGTTGGTCATGACCTTACCGTCGCCCCCGACCTCCAGGACGGCCTCCTCGTATGCCAGCAAGAAGGCTACCGGATCCGCTGCATCATCGTAATGGGGCGGCATCTCCGGCTTGAACTTGTGCGGCCACTTCAGCCGCCGCAAGGCGGGGGTGAAGGCCCGGAGCCCCACGACGCTGCGGAGGGCGCCTGTCGATCCAGTCGTAGAAGAGGTGGCGTCCATGAGAGTCGGTCGGAGAGGCGAGGCCATCGGGGGGGGGGGCAAAGGTTCGACACACCCCTACCCGGCGCGCCAAATGTCAGATTTCGGGTTCCGGCAAAACCCTTGAGGTTCGAACACTCGGGTGTGCACAAAGATCTCTCCCCCTCTCTAGATCGCACACTCTACGATCTCACGGCCTAGCTCAACGAACCCAAAGAACATAAGACACAAGATTTATACTGGTTCGGGCCACCATTGTGGTGTAATACCCTACTTGAGTGTGGTGTGGTGGATTGCCTCTGTAACATCCCAAATTTTCAATTTGGAATGTTATACATAGATCATTCATGCATATCATATTTTGTTGCATTTCGTTTCGCGATCCTCGGAATTCGAAGCAACTCAAGCACCCTCGGAGAGAGTTGGGGATTTCCCTGTTTTCATATTTGAGTTTTATCAAATATTGAAACGAGGATTTTTGGTTTTAATTATTTTTCTCTCCGAAACTATTTCATATTAAAATATATGAGAGGAGATAATATGACTTCTCCAAAATAAATGAAATATTGGTGGAAAATTATTAAAATCAAATATTTGATTTTTATTCAGAGTTTATTGCTATTTTATTTGAATTAGAAAAATTGCACTTTTTCAAAGTTGCATTTAGGGCCAAGAAAATGTTCATCTCGTTCTAAATATTTTATTTAGACGGTGAAAATTTGTTTTGGCATTTTTAGATTTTTATTTGATTTTATAGGAATTTTTTAGTTTCGGCGAAATTATTTAAAAAAAAGGTTTCCTCCACCGACTAGGCCGAAGCCCAAGTCAGCCGGCCCACCTCCCCGTGCCGTCTCCTTCCAGGAGAACGAGAGCGCGCCGCCGCCCACAGGGCTGAGTCCGGCCGGGACTCTCCCTCCCCGCGTTGCTTGCCCCCTCGCCCAAGCAAGCACACCCCCTCCTATAAGTACCCCGCCCCGCCCTCGATTCCCGCCACCATCGCCGCACCCCGCCGCAACCGGAGCCGCCCCACGCCGCCCTGCCTTTGCCGCGCCACCACCGCCCGTTACCGCGTCACCACCGCCAAGCGCCGCTGCCGCGCCGCCCCTGCCACCCGTGCCGCCCACCGCTGCAGCCCCGCCTCGCCGGAGGTAAAGTCGCCGTTCGGTTTTTTAAAGAACCGATCCGGTTTTTTTAGGAAACCCAAAGTTTTTTTAGAATAGAACGGTTCGCCGGTTTTTCTTGGTTTAGTTATTTAGCGGACGTTCATCCGTACGTTTGTTTTAGTGAACGGTGTTCACTCGTTAGCCGCAGACAGCGAACGTTCGTTCGTTAGCCTGTTCATCTGTTTTTCTTTTTCTCGGATTTTCTGTGATTATTTTCGATCGCGATTTCTGATCCGATTTTCGTTTTAGTTCATCTTTTCACTCGTTTGTCAGAATCAGGTGATTCAAGCACCTAGATCTTCGTATCGAAACCCTCTTTCTATTTAATCAACTTGAACAAGGTTTTGATACTGTAAAATTTGACTTTAGTCCATAATATTAAATGGACCTTGTTTCTTTCGCAGTTTGAGTTTCGTTGCCCCGTTTGATTTGATTCTTTTTGCAAATTGGAGTTCTTAAGTTGAACTTTCTGGTTAGATCTTATTATTTGAGTTTTATCCATGCTTCTTTGCTTGATTGCTTATGTATGCTATTGTTTGTTTGCGATAGAACACCCGGAGCGCGAAGCGTGCTACTTCGAATCTTTAGATTTTGCGGATCATCAGCAAGGCAAGTAAAACTTTGATCATACCCCTTTATCACCCAGTTTTTATGCATTAGCTGTAATCCTCAAACATTGCATGATTAGTATGTGATTAACATGTGGGTTGGGAAGTAGTTAATGAGGTAGAACCTATTGCCCTGTTATTATCAAACCCTTGGGAGTTAGTTCTACGTATTGCTTACATTGCTATGCTATGCTCATAGACGTGGATTGGGTGAGTGAAATCCATGACAGATGTGAGATTGTTAATTAATGGTTCAACTTAAGGTGGCAACTTGAATACACATCTGGGTGGATTGTTTGTCGGGCACCTGGGGAATCCAATGTTGTCCTAGGATATCCTAAAGTACCCGTGTGATAATCCTAAGGTCCGCCACCCAGGCTCAAAGGGAACTGAGATATTTCATGCTAGAAACTTTCGAGTGGAGCCACATGCTATTATGGGTTCTAGCATAGCCGAGTAAGTTACATGAGCTCTGGAAGAGGTAGATCAGCAGGTAGAGGGATGTAGGTTGGTATGGTCTGCCCGGAGTAAAGAGTAAATGTTTCTGAAAGACTGTGTCTTGGTCATCCATTTCTCAAACACCCTGTAGTGCGAGAAATCCAACGGAGGAGATCCGGTCTTGTGGCGAAAAGTGCACAAACCTCTGCAGAGTGTACAATCTAATCATGGTTAGCCGTGTCCCCGGTTATGGACAATTCTTGAGTATCTAGTACTTGGATTATCATATGTATCTCATCACTCTAAATTAATATTGTTGGGTTGATAATTACTTTTAATTGGGATTGAGTTAGAGGAACCTTGTCAATGATGTTTCAACTACCATGATATGTAAATAAAATCTATTCCTTTGTTGTAGGGAAAATTGGCTTTTCGCAAAAACTATAACCATAGAGCTTTCCACCAGCCAAATATGCATGTAGTGATAGCATTATTCTGTTCTTGCTCTACTCTGTTATATTGCCAGCATATACCATGTGCTGACCCGTTTTCGGGCTGCAACGCATTATGTTGCAGACTTTTCAGACGAGGAGTAAGGTTCGTTAGGTCGTTGCCGTGCAGCTCAGCTATGCCGTTGGAGTTGATGGACTCACTTTATCTTCCAAGCCTTCCGCTATTATCGTACTAGATGGCCTTAAGCCATATTTATTGTAATAAGTAATCTTTTGATACATTCGATGTAATAAGTGTGTGATTACTACTCTGTTATAAATCCTTCGAGTATTGTGTGTGTTAACATTACCAATCCAGGGATGACACTGAAGCACAGAGACTTGACCGTTTGAGGCCGGGTCGCTACAAGATGGTATTAGAGCACACGCTGAGTGTAGGACACGACCACTAAGCTAAATCCCTAGATCACTATTCTCTTCTCATTTCTGACTCCTCTCCATTTTCTACTCTTTAGGATGGCGGACACAAGGAATAAGTTTGCACAACCAGATGAAGACTCACCTTTTGGACGACACTTGAAGGAAGTCACTTGGTACCTGAACATAGGAATACCAAGCTTCACCGAGACTTACAATGCCACTTTACCAGAAGAGGAGCAATGGATGATTCAAGTTCAAATTCCAGGAAGGACATTCACGCCAGTCACTAAGCCCATAGAGTTTTCCTTTGATGGACCAACCTGGAGTCTAGGAAAGAGTATGGCAGCTCACATCACCATGGGACGTATTGGAGAATTTTACCAAAAGGAGCTTAAGGATACTATCTACCAGATTTGTGGGCACTGAGATGAGCAATGGGAGATGATCAGCACCAGGAAAGATAGATCAATAACAGCTTTCATCCAAGAGTTAAATCAGCACATTCGTCGCCAGGAGAACCAGATGTGCGCAGGCATGATAGATCTAAAGAAGGCGATGACAAGGATCACAGAACTGGAGGAAGAACTCAAGGCTACACGCGAAGATTATGAGGAGGAAATCGTCATACTAGTGGAGAAGAATGACGATTTGGAAAGGAAGCTAAGAATATTCATGGGAGACCCTGCACCAGGAGGAGAAGACGAAGAACCCAAGGAGATTCGTCTGGAGGACTACATCATCATCGACGACACCGACTCGGACCCCGACGATAGCGATGATGACTATGAAGACGAAGTTGGAGCAGGCATCATGGAATCTTTGACCGATCAATATTTTTAGTAGACCACCTGTAGTGACCAGACCTCAAACGGTCCAATCTCTGTGCTCCGGTGTTATCCCTGGATCAGTAGTGCTGACACCACATAGACCTCAAACGGTCCAATCTCTGTGCTCCGGTGTCATCCCTGGATCAGTAATGCTGACACCACACAGTACTCGAAGGATTTATAGCAGAGTAGCAATCACACACTTATTACATCGAGTGTCTCAAAAGAGAACTTATTACAATAAATATGGCTTAAGGCCATTTAATAACGATAACAGCGGAAGGCTTGGAAGATAAGTGCGTCCATCAACTCCAACGGCATCACTGAGTATAAAACCACGACCTAAAACTCCTTAATCGTCGTCTGGAAAGTCTGCAACATTAACGTTGCAACCCGAAAACGGGTCAGCACAAGGAATATGCTGGCAATGTAACACATAGAGAGTAATGGAATGAAACAACTATTCTATATGCATATTTGGCTAGTGGAAAGCTCTATGGTTATAGTTTTGCGTAAAGCCATTTTTTCCCTACTACAAAGGAATAAATTTATTTAACTATCATGGTGGTTGTTAAACATTGAGAATGGTTGACAACATTCTCAATCCCAATTAAACATCATCATTAAACAAACCCATCAAAATTAATTTTAGAGTAACATGTTGAGATTCACACGATAATCCAAGTACTAGATACTCAAGATGTCCATAACCGGGGACTCGGCTAACCATGATTAGTTTATACACTCTGCAGAGGTTTGCGCACTTTTCCCCACAAGACTCGATCGCCTCCGTTTGGTTTCTCGCACTACACGGTGTTTGATAAACGGATGACTGAGACATAGTCTTTCAGAAGCGCTAGCACCTTACGATGGGTAGACCGTACCACCTACATCCCCTACATCTGCTAGTCTACCAATGTAAGAGTTCGCATGACTTAGTCAACTATGCTAGAGCCCATAATAGCTTGTGGCTGCACACGGAAGTTTCTAGCATGAATAATCTCATGATCCCTTTGAGCCTGGGTGGCGGTCCATAAAAAAAAGGCAATCCTGGAATACCCAGGTACCTCAATCCACCCAGATGTGTGTTTAAGTTGCCACCTTAAATAAACCATCGATTAACATTCTCACATCTGTCATGGACGCACTCACCCAATCCACGTCTACTAGCATAGCATGGCATAATAAGCAACGTAGAAGTAACTCCCAAAGGTTTGATAATTAAACAGGTAATAGGTACTACCTCAACTACTTCCCAAACCCACAATTTAATTAGATCCTAACCATGCAATGTGTAAGGACTGATCTAATGCAATAAAACTGGGCAGTAGGAGGTATGATAAAAGTGTTACTTGCCTTGCTGATGATCCGGGGAACCTAGCGATTCGAAGTAACAAGCGGCGCACTCTGGGTACTCTATCGCAATCAAACAAGCATACAATAAGCACTCATCTAATGCACAGGTAAAACTTGAATAAGAGATCTAACCAGAAAGTTCAACTTAAGAACTCCGTATGGCAAAAAGAATCAAAACAAACGAAGCAACGAAAGACAAACGGCAAAAGAAATAGGCTTCACTTACTATTCTGGATCTACGCCAATTTTTTCAGTGGCAAAAACTTGTTTAAGTTGGTTAATCGGAAAGAGGGTTTCGAGACGAAACTCCAGGCGCTTGAATCGCCTGATTCCGATAAATGAGCGAAAAGTTATACTAAAATGAAAATCAGATCAGAAATCGCGATCGGAAATAATCGCGGAAAATCCGAGAAAAAGAAAAACGACGAACAAATTAATGAACGAACGTTCGTTATCTGGATCTAACCGACGAACACGTTCGTTAAAAACGAACGAGCGAGCGAACGCTCGCTAAATAACTAAACCGAAAAAAAGAAACCGTTCTAATAAAAAACAGATCTAAAAAAAAAAAACTGGGCGGTTTTCTGAAGAAAACTGCCGGCGACGGCGGCTACCTCGGGCAGTGGGGCGGCGATGCTAGGGTTCCGGCGGGCGGGCTGGTGGGCTTCGGCGGCTCGGCGGGGTCGGCTTAAAAAGGCCCCCCGGGCGGAGTCCCGCTCGGGCACGGCCCGGAGTCGGTTCGGAGTTTTTTTTAAATAATTCCGCGCAAAAAAACTAACGAAAGAAATACTAAACGAACTCCAAAAATCCCGAAATAAATTTTCTCCGGCTTCTAAAATCAAGCCGCACAGGATGTACATTTATTTGGGGCCTAAATGCAATTTTTAAAAACACACATTTTTCCTAAATTCAAATAAAATAGCAAATAAAACCAAATAAAATCTTATTTGATTTTATTATTAAACCCTCAATATTTCTTTATTTTGGGAAAGTCATTTTATTCCCTCTCTCATATTTTTTTTGTAATAGAAATAATTGAAGATAAAATAAATAAAATCAAATGATCCTATTTTCAAAATTTGAGACAACTCAAATATGAAGATAACGAAATCCCCAACTCTCTCCGAGGGTCCTTGAGTTGCGAAAATTTCTAGGATCAACCAAAATGCAAAAATTATGATATGCAACGATGATCTAGTGTATAACATTCCAAATTGAAAATTTGGGATGTTACAAACCTACCCCCCTTAAGATGAATCTCGCCCTCGAGATTCAGGTTGGCTAGAAAATAGGTGAGGGTGGTCTTTCAGCAATTCTTCCTCTCGTTCCCAGGTGGCTTCATCCTCCGTGTCGTGGCTCCACTGAACCTTGCAAAACTTGATAATCTTGTTGCGGGTGACTCAACTGGCATATTCTAGAATCTTAACTGGTTTCTCCTCATAGGTCAAATCACTGTCCAACTGAATTGCTTCCACTGGTACGGTATCTCTCAGCGGTATGTCAGCCATCTCTGTGTGGCACTTCTTCAACTGGGATACATGAAACACTTCATGAACTCCTGACAGTCCTTCGAGTAATTTCAACTTGTAGGCTACTTCTCCCATACGCTCCAAAACTTTGCATGGGCCTACAAAACATGGCGCTAGTTTTCCCTTAACCCCAAAGCGCTTAACTCCTCGAAGTGGAGATACTCAAATATAAACTCGGTCTCCGACTTCGTAAACTGTCTCCTTGCGTTTAGAATCTGCATAACTCTTCTGCCTGGACTGAGCTACCTTGAGTCTATCGCGAATCAATTTCACTTTCTATTCAGACTCCTTTATCAGATCCGGTCCAAACAACTGGCGGTCTCCAACTTCATCCCAAGACAATGGGGTCCTGCACCTCCTTCCGTACAAGGCTTCGAAAGGGGCCATCTTCAAACTAGATTGATAGCTGTTGTTGTAAGAGAACTCTGCATATGGAAAATTCTCATCCCAACTAGATCCATAATCTAGCGTACAAGCTCTTAGCATATCCTCCAAAATCTGATTGACTCTCTCGGTCTGTCCATCTGTCTGCGGGTGAAAAGCTATGCTAAACTCCAGTCTGGTTCCCAAAGTCTCATGCAACCGATTCCAGAACTTTGAAGTAAACTGGGTTCCTCTATCTGATACAATGCTCCTTGGAACTCCATGCAGACATACGATCCTGGTCATGTATTTCTTTGCCAACCTTGCACTGGTATAGGTAGTCTTTACTGGAATGAAATGAGCTACCTTTGTCAAACGATCGACTACAACCCATATTGAGTCATAGCCTGAACGGGTTCTGGGCAATCCTCTAATAAAATCCATGCCAAGCTTATCCCACTTCCATTCGGGTATCGGCAATGGTTGTAGCAATCCTGCTGGTTTCTGATGCTCTGCCTTCACTCTCTGACATACATCACAAACTGCTACATACTCCGCAATATCCTTCTTCATTCTGGTCCACCAGAAAATATCCTTCAAATCCAAATACATCTTGGTATTTCCTGGGTGAATCGAGTATGGTGAGTCATGGGCCTCTTGCAAAATTAGCTTCCTGATCTCCGAATCATTTGGCACATAAACACGGTGTTCAAACCATATGGTATCGTGCTCATCCTCATGAAATCCCTTAGCTTTTCCTTTGCTAATTTTATTCTTAATAGAAGCAATCTCCTTGTCAGTCTTTTGGGCTTCTCTGATTTTATCCATCAACGTAGACTGAATCTCCAATGCTGCTACATAGCCTCTTGGAACTATTTCCAACATAGCTCTCGAAGATTTTCGGCTAACTCACTTGGTAAATCTCCGGTCATTAGGGTGTCGACATGGCTCTTACGGCTCAACGCGTCAGCTACTACGTTAGCCTTTCCGGGGTGATAATGCAATTTCATATCATAATCTTTGATGAGCTCCAACCATCTCCTTTGTCTGTGGTTCAACTCCTTCTGTGTGAAAATATACTTCAAACTCTTGTGATCCGTGTACACCTCGCAATGGTTTCCAATCAGAAAATGTCTCCAAGTCTTCAATGCATGCACCAGGGCTGCTAACTCCAAATCATGCGTAGCATAATTCAAATCATGAAGCTTAAGCTGTCGTGAGGCATATGAAACAACTCTCCCTTCTTGCATCAGCACTGCTCCAAGTCCTCGACGTGAAGCGTCACAATACACCTCATAATCCTTGGTCTGATCTGGTAAAATCAACACTGGTGAGGTAACCAAACGTTTCTTCAACTCCTGAAAACTAGCCTCACATTCCTCCGTCCATATGAACTTGATATCCTTCTTCAACAACTCCGTCATAGGCTTCACAATCTTTGAGAAATTCTCAATAAACCTCCGATAGTATCCTGCGAGTCCAAGAAAACTCCGGATCTGTCCCACGGTGGTTGGTGCTTCCCACTTGGTCACGGTATCAACTTTAGTGGGATCTACTACTATACCTTCTCCGGATATAACGTGTCCGAGAAATCCAACTTCCTTCAACCAAAACTCACATTTGCTAAACTTGTCATATAACTGATGTTCTCTGAGCTTTCCAAGAACCAAACGCAAAATGTTCCTTATGCTCCTCTTCATTCTTCGAGTAAACCAGGATATCATCAATGAACACTGCGACGAACTTATCCAAGAACTCCATAAACACTTTGTTCATGATGTTCATAAAACATGCAGGTGCATTAGTCAGACCAAATGACATAACAGTATACTCGTACAACCCATACCTGGTGGTAAAAGCCGTCTTGGGTATATCCTGTTCCCGAATCTTCAACTGGTGGTATCCTGATCGCAGATCGATCTTGGAAATTACCTTAGCTCCTTGCAATCGATCAAACAGATTATTGATCATCGGTAGGGGGTACTTGCTCTTGATGGTTACTTCATTCAATCCTCGATAATTGACAACCATCCTTAACGATCCATCCTTCTTTTCTACTAGAAGTACTGGCGATCCCCAAGGTGAAGAACTTGGGCGAATATAACCTTTATCTAGTAACTCCTTAATTTGCTTCTTAATTTCCACCAAATCCTTTGCAGGCATCCTATATGGTGTCTTTGATATTGGCCCCATGCCTGGCAAAAGCTCAATCAAAAACTCAATATCTCTATTCGGTGGCATGCCTGGCAACTCTACTGGAAATACTTCAGGGAAATCCTTCACTACTGGTACTCCCTCCTGCACAACTCTGGTTAAACAATTTACTTGAGTCCTCATTGGCACATGTCGGGATACATACTTGATCCTTCTCCCTTCTAGGGTGGTAAGCAAAATTGACTTACTGGCACATTCAATATTCCCTTCATACTTTGACAACCAATCCATGCCTAATATCACATCCAATCCTTGGGATTCCAACACTATTAGGTCTGAGGGAAAAACATAGTTACCAATTCTTAATGGTACCCGATCACACCATAGACTAGCCATATATTCTGCTCCAGGCGAGGTTACTAACATGGGTGACCTAAGAGCTTGGGTTGGCAGTTTATACTTATCCACAAATCCCTTGATATGTATGAATGCGATGCACCAGTATCGAAAAGAATGAGTGCAGTAAATGACTTAACCAAAAACTTACGGATTACTACATCGGGCTGCTCTTCAACCTCCTCCACGTTAACGTGGTTCACCTGTCCCCTGTTGAAAGGGTTCGCCTTCTTCCCAGAGTTTCCATTGCCATTTCCATTCTGGGATTCAGGACATTCATTGGCATAATGTCCGGTCTTCTGGCACTTAAAGCAAGTGACTTGGCTCAGGTCTTTCTTGGCTGGGGTTGATGGGTTGGTACGGTTCTGGCCGTTGCTTCCTCCATTCCCATGACCATTCCTCGGGCCATTGTGATTGTGCGAGCTACCTCCTCCATGGGTATGCTGAAAATGTCCTCCCGGCCTAGGGGTAAATCGTGGCTTCTGCTGAGCTCCTGAATTGTACTTTCCTTGTGCATACTTCCTCTTGCGATTTTCAATTTGCTGCTGCTTCCCTTCAATCATGAGAGCACGATCTACCAACTCCTGGTAGTTGTTGAAGGTTGCTACCATCAACTGCATGCTCAACTCATCATTCAGTCCTTCCAGAAATTTCTCCTGCTTTGCTGCATCTGTAGCAACGTCATCTGGGGCATAACATGCTAATTTACTAAAGTCTTCCACATACTGGCCAACTGTCCGTCCTCCTTGGCGCAAGTTGCGAAACTCTCACTTCTTCATGGCCATAGCTCCTGCTGAAACATGGGCAGTATGAAAAGCCTGCTGAAACTGGTCCCATGTGATAGTATCGACAGGGAAAGTGAATGTGAAATTCTCCCACCATGATGCTGCGGGTCCTTCAAGCTGATGTGCGGCAAACTTCACCTTATCCGCATCCGTGCATCCTGCTATGGTCAACTCTCTAGCTGTCTTGTGGAGCCAATCATCTGCTACTATCGGCTCAGTGCTACTGGAAAACATCGGTGGATTCAGCCTAAGAAAACGGGCTAGGTGATCAACAGGTGGTGGTGGTGGTGGGTTATTGTTGTTGTTGTTGTTCCCCTGGTTCTGATTCTGTACTAGCAACTGCATCAATGTGTTCTGCTGCTGGATCAACTGAGTGAGCTCCGGTGGAAAGGTAAATCCGGGGTCACATCTCGGAGGCATCTGAGGGTTTAGAAAAGATGAGATTTAAGAATAGAGAGGGTCTAAAGAGAAAACACTACCCATATGCACATGAGGCAAAAGCAAACAATTCACTTCATTCATTCAATCAAACAAGGGCATACAATCGATCTAACTATCGCAAAAGTGCTTGGACTATAATATTTACATGGTGGACTACTACTACTGATGAGGTGGTCTACTAAAAATATTCTTAGGTTGCAGACTCCATGATATCTGCTCCAGCTTCATCAACATAGTCATCATCGCTATCATCGAGATCCAAGTCGGTGTCGTCAATGATGATGTAGTCTTCCGGGCAAATCTCCTTGGTATCTTCGTCTTCTTCTACCGGTGTAGGGCCTCCCATAAATGTTCCGATCTTCATTGTTAGGTCGGCATTCTTATCCACTAATACTTCAATTTCTTCTTCATAATCTTCACGAGTAGACTTGAGTTCTTCCTCCAGTTCCTTGATTCTTGTCTTTGCCTTCTTCAGGTCTATCATGTCGGCGCACATCTGATTCTCCTGACATCTAATGTGCTGGTTTAACTCCTGGATGAAAGCTACAATTGATCTATCCTTTCTGGTGCTGATCATCTCCCAGTGCTCATCTCGGCGCCCACAAATCTGGTAGATAGTATCCTTGAGATCATTGTAGTAGACTTCTCCAATGCGTCCCATGGCGATGTGAGCTGCCATGCTCTTTCCTAGATTCCAAGTTGGCGCATCAAAATAAAACTCTATGGGCTCAGTGATTGGCATGAACGTCCTCCCTGGAACTTGAACTTGAATCATCCAGTGCTCTTCTTCAGGTAAAGTGGCGTTGTAGGTTTCGGTGAAGCTTGGTACTCCTATGTTCAGGTATCTAGTGACTTCCTTCAAGTGACGTCCAAAGGGTGTGTCTTCATCCGGTTGAGTGAACTTGTTCCTTGCATCCGCCATCCTAAAAGATTAGAAAAGATGAGAAGTCAGAAAAGAGAGGAGAGTGAGTAGTGATCTAGGCCTTTAGCTTAGTGGTCGTCCCTGGATCAGTAATGCTGACACCACACAGTACTCGAAGGATTTATAGCAGAGTAGCAATCACACACTTATTACATCGAGTGTCTCAAAAGACAACTTACTACAATAAATATGGCTTAAGGCCATTTAATAACGATAACAGCGGAAGGCTTGGAAGATAAGTGCGTCCATCAACTCCAACGGCATCACTGAGTATAGGAGCACAACCTAAAACTCCTTAATCATCATCTGAAAAGTCTGCAACATTAATCTTGCAGCCCGAAAACGGGTCATCACATGGAATATGCTGGCAATGTAACACATAGAGAGTAATGGAATGAAACAGCTATTCTATATGCATATTTGGCTGGTGGAAAGCTCTATGGTTACAGTTTTGCGTAAAGCCAATTTTTCCCTACTGCAAAGGAACAAATTTATTTAACTATCATGGTGGTTGTTAAACATTGAGAATGGTTGACAACATTCTCAATCCCAATTAAACATCATCATTAAACAAACCCATCAAAATTAATTTTAGAGTAACATGTTGAGATTCACATGATAATCCAGGTACTAGATACTCAAGATGTCCATAACCAGGGACTTGGCTAACCATGATTAGTTTATACACTCTGCAGAGGTTTGCGTACTTTTCCCCACAAGACTCGATCGCCTCCGTTTGGTTTCTCGCACTACACGGTGTTTGAGAAATGGATGACCGAGACATAGTCTTTCAGAAGCGCTAGCACCTTACGATGGGTAGACCGTACCACCTACATCCCCTACATCTGCTAGTCTACCACTGTAAGAGTTCGCACGACTTAGTCAACTATGCTAGAGCCCATAATAGCTTGTGGCTGCACACGGAAGTTACTAGCATGAATAATCTCATGATCCCTTTGAGCCTGGGTGGCGGTCCATAAAAAAATAGGCAATCCTGGAATACCCAGGTACCTCAATCCACCCAGATGTGTGTTTAAGTTGCCACCTTAAATAAACCATTGATTAACAATCTCACATCTGTCATGGATACACTCTACCAATCCACGTCTACTAGCATAGCATGGCATAATAAGCAACGTAGAAGTAACTCCCAAAGGTTTGATAATTAAACAGGTCATAGGTACTACCTCAACTACTTCCCAAACCCACAATTTAATTAGATCCTAACCATGAAATGTGTAAGGATTGATCTAATGCAATAAAACTGGGTAGTAGGAGGTATGATAAAAGTGTTACTTGCCTTGCTGATGATCCGGGAAACCTAGCGATTCGAAGTAACAAGCGGCGCACTCCGGGTACACTATCGCAAACAAACAAGCATACAATAAGCACTCATCTAATGCACAGGTAAAACTCGAATAAGAGATCTAACCAGAAAGTTCAACTTAAGAACTCCGGTTGGCAAAAAGAATCAAAACAAATGAAGCAACGAAAGACAAACGGCAAAAGAAACAGGCATCACTTACTATTCTGGATCTAAGGCAATTTTTACAGTGTCAAAAACTTGTTTAAGTTGGTTAATTGGAAAGAGGGTTTCGAGACGAAACTCCAGGCGCTTGAATCGCCTGATTCCGATAAACGAGCGAAAAGTTATACTAAAACGAAAATCAGATCAAAAATCGCGGTCACAAATAATCGCGGAAAATCCGAGAAAAAAAAACAACGAACAGATTAACAAACGAACGTTCGTTATCTGTATCTAACCGATGAACACATTCGTTAAAAACGAACGAACGAGCGAATACTCGCTAAATAACTAAACCGAAAAAAAGAAACCATTCTAATAAAAAAACGGATCTAAAAAACCGGGCGGTTTTCTGAGAAAAACCGCCAGCGACGACGGCTACCTCGGGCAGCGGGGCGGCGGCGAGGCGGCGGCGCTAGGGTTTCGGCGGGCGGGCTGGTGGGCTTTGGTGGCTCGGCGGGGTCGGCTTAAAAAGGCCCCCCGGCGGAGTCCCGCTCGGGCACGGCCCGGAGTCGGTTCAGAGTTTTTTTTAAATAATTCCGCGCAGAAAAACCAGTGAAAGAAATACTAAACGGACTCCAGAAATCCCAAAATAAATTTTCCCCGGCTTCTAAAATCAAGCCGCACAGGATGAACATTTATTTGGGGCCTAAATGCAATTTTGAAAAATGCACATTTTCCTAAATTCAAATAAAATAGCAAATAAAACCAAATAAAATCTTATTTGATTTTATTATTAAACCCTCAATATTTCTTTATTTTGGGAAAGTCATTTTATTCCCTCTCTCATATTTTTTTGTAATAGAAATAATTGAAGATAAAATAAATAAAATGAAATGATCCTATTTTCAAAATTTGAGACAACTCAAATATGAAAATAACGAAATCCCCAACTCTCTCCGAGGGTCCTTGAGTTGCGAAAATTTCTAGGATCAACCAAAATGCAAAATTTATGATATGCAACGATGATCTAGTGTATAACATTCCAAATTGAAAATTTGGGATGTTACACCACCACATCAGTAGTAGTATTCCACCATGTATATAGTATAGTCCGAGCACTTTTGTAACGATAGTTAGATCGATTGTATGCCCTTGCTTGATTGATTGAGTGAAATGATTGTGTTTGTCTCATGTGCATATGAGTAGTGTTTCTCTCATTAGACCTCATTTTATTCTAATCTCTTCCCTCTAAAACCCATCACATGCCTCCGAGACGTGACCCCGGATTTACCTTCCCATCGGAGCTCACTCAGTTGATCCAGCAACAGAATACCCCGATGCAGTTGTTAGTTCAGAACCAAGGCAACAACAACAACAACCCACCAGCACCACCACCAGTTGATAACTTAGCCTGTTTTCTGAGGTTGCAACCACCGGTGTTTTCCAGTAGCACCGAGCCCATAGTAGCAGATGATTGGCTCCGCAGGATTGGAAGGGAGTTAACCACTGCAGGATGTACTGATGCCGAGAAGGTGCGTTTTGCTGCACATCAGTTGGATGGACCAGCAGCCTCATGGTGGGAGAATTACACTGTCACCTACCCTATAGCCACTGTTACATGGGACCAGTTTCAGCAAGCTTTCCACACAGCTCATGTCTCAACTGGAGCTATGAGTATGAAGAAGCATGAGTTTCGCAACTTACGCTAGGGGAACCATACTGTGGCTCAGTACGTGGATGAGTTTAGCAAGTTATCTCGCTATGCCCCTGACGATGTGGCCACAGATGCCGCAAAGCAGGAGAAGTTTATGGAAGGGCTGAATGATGAGATAAGCATGCAGTTGATGGTGGCAACATTCAACAACTACCAGGAGTTGGTAGATAAGGCTCTTATGATTGAAGGGAAGCAGCAGCAGATTGAGAGCCATAAGAGGAAGTATGGACAAGGAAGATATAATTCAGGAACTCAGCAGAAGCCTCGCCTAACCCCGAACTCGGGAGGACTTGTTCATAACCATGGAGGCCACACCCACAATGGAGGAAGTACCCATAATCATACTGGCCCAAGGAATGGGAATGGGAATGGAGCAAGCAACAATCAGAACCGTTCCAATCCAGCCACACCCGCCAAGAGAGACCTAAGCCACGTTACCTGTTTCAAGTGCGGGAAGACTGGACACTATGCCACGGAGTGCCCTGAAGCAAAGAATGGAAACGGTAATGGGAGCGCTGGGAAGAAGCCCAATCCATTCAACAAAGGACAAGTGAACCACGTTAATGTGGACGAGGTTGAAGAGCAGCCAGACGCGATTATTGGTAAGTGTTTGGTTAAGTCTTTTACCGCCCTTGTTCTTTTTTATATTGGTTCATCGCATTCATACACATCAAGGGGATTCATGGATAAGTTTAAATTACCAACCCAAAGCCTTACGACCCCTCTGTTAGTAAGTTCACCTGGAGCAGAGTATATGGCTAGTCGATGGTGCGACCAGATACCCTTAACCATTGGTAGCCATGTTTTCCCGTCCGACCTAATAATCTTGGAGTCACAAGGATTGGATGTGATATTAGGCATGGCTGGATGTCAAAGTATGGAGGAAGCATTGCCTGTGCTAGTAAGTCGATTTATCTCACCACCCCGGAGGGAAGAAGGATTAAGTATGTATCTAGGCATGCGCCTAGGAGTAGCCAAGTAAATACCCTCACGGGAATTGTTCAGGAGGAAGTGCCTGTAGTGAAGGATTACCCGGGTGTTTTTCCAGAGGAATTACCAGGCATGCCACCAGATCGAGACATCGAGTTTTTGATAGAACTGTTGCTAGGCACCGGGCCTATATCAAAGAGACCCTATCGGATGCCTGCGAATGATCTGGAGGAGATTAAGAAGCAGATCAAGGAGTTATTGGAGAAAGGTTACATTCGACGGAGTTCATCACCATGGGGAGCCCCAGTGCTTTTGGTTGAGAAGAGGGCTAAGTCTTTAAGGATGGTTGTTGATTATCGCGCGTTAAATGAGGTGACGATCAAGAACAAATACCCACTGCAGATGATCAATGATTTGTTTGACCAGCTGCAAGGAGCTAAGATGTTTTCAAAGATCGATCTGCGATCTAGATATCACCAGCTGAAGATTCGAGAGAAGGATATACCAAAGACAACATTTACCACAAGGTACGGGGTGTATGAGTATACGGTCATGTCATTTGGACTGACTAACGCCCCTGCCTATTTCATGAGCATGATGAACAAGGTGTCCATGGAATATTTGGATAAGTTTGTTGTGGTGTTCAATAATGATATAATGGTATACTCGAAGAATGAGGAGGAGCACGAAGAGCATTTGTGTTTAGTTCTCGAGAAACTCAGGGAACACCAGTTGTATGCCAAGTTCAAAAAATGTGAGTTTTGGTTGAAGGAAGTCAGATTCATTGGACATGTTATATCAGGAGAAGGTGTAGCAGTAGATCCTACCAAGGTTCAGTCAGTTACTAAATGGTTGGCACCCACTTCAGTTAGCGAGATCCGCAGTTTTCTTGGACTTGCAGGATACTATCGGAGATTCATTGAGAATTTTTCCAAGATTGCGAAGCCAATGACAGAGTTATTGAAGAAGGACACCAAATTTAAATGGACGGAAGAATGTGAGACAAGTTTTTAGGAGTTAAAGAAACGTTTGACTACAACCCCAGTGCTAATTCTGCCGGATATACGAAAGGAGTTTCAAGTGTATTGTGATGCCTCTCGCCTAGGACTTGGAAGTGTGCTTATGCCGGACGGAAGAATTGTTTCGTATGCCTCACGACAACTAAAACCGCACGAATTGAATTATGCCATGCATGATTTGGAGTTAGCAGCTGTAGTGCATGCGCTCAAGACTTGGAGAAATTACCTTATTGGAAATCGTTGTGATGTGTACACGGATCATAAGAGTTTGAAGTACATTTTCACACAGAAGGAGTTGAACCTTAGGCAGAGGAGATGGTTGGAGCTTATAAAGGATTATGATATGAAGCTTCATTATCATCCAGGCAAGGCCAATGTCGTAGCCGATGCTTTGGGCCGGAAGAGCTATGCTAATACCCTAATAAGCACGGGATTTCCAAAGGAGTTAGCAGAGGATCTCAGGGAACTTCGATTGGAGATTGTTCCTAGAGGTTTTGTTGCAACAATGGAGGTTCAGTCTACATTGTTAGGAAAGATTCGAGAAGCTCAGAAGGATGACAAAGAGATTACTGAGATAAAGGAGAGAATGGTCAAAGGAAAGGCAAAAGGTTTTCGTGAGGACGAGCACGGCACCTTATGGTTTGAGGACCATATTTATGTGCCCAATAACACAGAGATCAGGAAGTTAATATTTCAGGAGGCTCATGACTCATCATACTCGATACACCCTGGAAACACCAAGATGTATTTGGATCTGAAGGAGCGTTTCTGGTGGACTGGTATGAAGAAAGATATTGCCGAGTATGTAGTCGTATGTGATGTATGTCAGAGAGTGAAGGCTGAACATCAAAAGCCAGCAAGATTGTTACAACCTATGCCGATACCCGAATGGAAGTGGGATAAACTTGGCATGGACTTTATCACCAGATTACCCAGGACCAAATCAGGATATGATTCTATATTGGTAGTAGTTGATTGCTTGACCAAAGTGGCTCACTTTATCCCAGTGAAAACCACCTATACAAGTGCGAAGTTGGCCAAGATATACATGACCAGGATCGTATGTCTGCATGGAGTTCCAAGGACCATATTATCAGATAGAGGAACACAGTTTACCTCAAAGTTTTGGCATCAACTATACCAGACTTTGGGAACAAGGTTGGAGTTCAGTATAGCATTCCACCCACAGACGGATGGACAGACCGAGAGAGTCAACTAGATTCTGGAGGATATGTTGCGAGCCTGTGCGCTAGATTATGGATCTAGTTGGGATGACAATTTGCCCTACGCGGAGTTCTCATACAACAATAGCTATTAAGCCAGTTTGAAGATGGCACCGTTCGAAGCCCTGTATGGACGAAGGTGCAGAACACTGTTGTTATGGGATGAAGTTGGAGACCGTCCGTTGTTTGGACCAGATTTGATCAAGGAGTCTGAAGAAAAGGTTAAGTTGATTAGAGATAGACTAAAGATAGCTCAGTCCAGGCAGAAGAGTTATGCAGACTTGAAACGCAAGGAAATAACCTAATAAATTGGAGACAGAGCATATCTACGAGTGTCACCCCTGCGAGGAGTGAAACGTTTTGGAGTTAAGGGAAAATTAGCCCCGAGATTTGTAGGACCGTATCGAATTTTGGAACGTATGGGAGAAGTTGCCTACAAGTTAAGGACTATCAAGAGTTCATGATGTGTTCCATGTTTCCCAGTTGAAGAAGTGTCACGCTGAGATGGCTGATATACCACTAAGAGATACGGTGCCCTTGGAGGCGATTCAGTTGGACAATGATCTGACCTACAAGGAGAAGCTAGTCAGGATTCTTGAATTTGCCAGCCGAGTCACCTGCAACAAGGTTATCAAGTTTTGCAAAGTTCAGTGGAGTCACCACACCGAGGATAAAGCCACCGGGGAATGAGAGGATGATCTTCGCAAAGACCACCCGCACCTATTTTCTAGCCAACCCAAATCTCGAGGGCGAGATTCATCTTAAGGAGGGGGGGGGGGTAGGTTTGTAACATCCCAAGTTTTCAATTTGGAATGTTATACATAGATCATTCATGCATATCATATTTTATTGCATTTCGTTTCGCGATCCTTGAAATCCTAAGCAACTCAAGGACCCTCGGAGAGAGTTGGGGATTTCCCTATTTTCATATTTGAGTTTTATCAAATATCGAAACGAGGATTTTTGGTTTTAATTATTTTTCTCTTTGAAACTATTTCATATTAAAATATATGAGAGGAGATAATATGACTTCTCCAAAATAAATGAAATATTAGAGGACAAATATTAAAATCAAATATTTGATTTTTATTCAGAGTTTATTGCTATTTTATTTGAATTAGAAAAATTGCATGTTTTTCAAAGTTGCATTTTAGGGCCAAGAAAATGTTCATCTCATTCATTTAGATGGTGATTTTTTTTTGGCATTTTTAGATTTTTATTTGGTTTTATAGGATTTTTTTTAGTTTCACTGAAATTATAAAAAAAAAGGTTTCCTCCGCCGACTGGGCCGAAGCCCAAGTCAGCCGGCCCACCTCCCCGCGCCGTCTCCTTCCACGAGAACGGGAGCGCGCCGCCACCCGCGAGGCCGAGTCCGTCCGGGACTCTCCCTCCCCGCGCCGCTTGCCCCCTCGCCCAAGCAAGCAAACCCCCTCCTATAAGTACCCCGCCCCGCCCTCGATCCCTGCCACCACCGCCGCACCCCGCCGCAACCGGAGCCGCCCCACGCCGCCCAGCCTTTGCCGCGCCACCGCCGCCCGTTGCCGCATCGCCGTCGCCGAGCGCCGCTGCCGCGCCGCCCATGCCACCCGCACCGGCCACCATTGCCGCGTCGCCTTGCCGGACCTCGCCGGAGGTAATGCCGCCGTTCATTTTTTTAAAAAGGAACCGATCCGGTCTTTTTAGGAAACCCTAAGTTTTTTTGAATAGAAGGTTTGCCGGTTTTTCTCGGTTTAGTTATCTAGCGGACGTTCGTCCGTACATTCGTTTCAATGAACAGTGTTCACTCATTAGCCGTAGACAGCGAACGTTCGTTCGTTAGCCTGTTCGTCAATTTTTCTTTTTCTCAAATTTTCCGCGATTATTTTCGATCGCGATTTCTGATCCGATTTTCGTTTTAGTTTATCTTTTCGCTCGTTTGTCGGAATCAGGCGATTCAAGCGTCTAGATCTTCATCTCGAAACCCTCTTTCTGTTTAATCAACTTGAACAAGGTTTTGATACTGTAAAATTTGACTTCAGTCCATAATAGTAAACGGACCATGTTTCTTTCGCAGTTTGAGTTTCGTTGCCCCGTTTGATTTGATTCTTTTTGCAAACCGGAGTTCTTAAGTTGAACTTTCTAGTTAGATCTTCTTATTTGAGTTTTATCCATGCTTCTTTGCTTGATTGCTTATGTATGCTATTGTTTGTTTGCGATAGAACACCCGGAGCGTGAAGCGTGCTACTTCGAATCTTTAGGTTTTGCGGATCATCAGCAAGGCAAGTAACACTTTGATCATACCCCTTTATCACCCAATTTTTATGCATTAGCTCCAATCCTAAAACATTGCATGATTAGGATGTGATTAACTTGTGGGTTGGGAAGTAGTTAATGAGGTAGAACCTATTGCCCCGTTATTATCAAACCATTCGGAGTTACTTCTGCGTATTGCTTACATTGCTATGCTATGCTCGTAGACGTGGTTTGGGGGAGTGATATCCATGACAGATGTGAGATTGTTAATTAATGGTTCAACTTAAGGTGGCAACTTGAATGCACATCTGGGTGGATTGTTTGTCAGGCACCTGGGGAATCCAGTGTTGTCCTAGGATATCCCGGAGTACCCGTGTGATAATCCTAAGGTCCGCCACCCAGGCTCAAAGGGAACTGAGATATTTCATGCTAGAAACTTCCGTGTGCAGCCACATGCTATTATGGGCTCTAGCATAGCTGAGTAAGTTACATGAGCTCTTGAAGAGGTAGATCAACAGGTAGAGGGATGTAGGTTGGTATGATCTGCCCGGAGTAAAGAGTAAATGTTTCTGAAAGACTGTGTCTCGGTCATCCGTTTCTCAAACACCCTTTAGTGCGAGAAATCCAACGGAGGAGATCTGGTCTTGTGGGGAAAAGTGCACAAACCTCTGCAGAGTGTACAATCTAATCATGGTTAGCCGTGTCCCCGGTTATGGACAATTCTTGAGTATCTAGTACTTGGATTATCATATGTATCTCATCACTCTAAATTAATATTGTTGGGTTGATAATTAATTTTAATTGGGATTGAGATGGAGGAACCTTCTCAATGATGTTTCAACTGCCATGATAGTTAAATAAAATCTATTCCTTTGTTGTAGAAAAAAATTTGGCTTTTCGCAAAAACTATAACTATAGAGCTTTCCACCAGCCAAATATGCATGCAGTGATAGCATTATTCTGTTCTTTCTCTACTGTGTTATATTGCCAGCACATTCCATGTGTTGACCCGTTTTCGGGCTGCAACATATTATGTTGCAGACTTTTCAGACGAGGATTAAGGTTCATTAGGTCATTGCTGTGGAGCTCAGCTATGCCGTTGGAGTTGATGGACTCACTTTATCTTCCAAGCCTTCCGTTGTTATCGTATTAGATGGCCTTGAGCCATATTTATTGTAATAAGTTCTCTTTTGAGACATTTGATGTAATAAGTGTGTGATTGCTACTCTGTTATAAATCCTTCGAGAACTGTGTGTGTCAGCATTACCGATCTAGGGATGACACTGAAGCACAGAGACTTGACCGTTTGAGGTCGGGTCGCTATAGCCTCTTGGGCTGAGGATGAACAGTTACAAGGGAAGAACAGACTCGCAAGTAGAGGTGTTCTTGTGCTTGGTGAACTTGAGTGGTTGGGGTGCTATGGATTCGATCTAGGTCCCAGTCAGCCTCCCTTTTATGGTGGTGGCTAGTCCTATTTATAGGGGCCCTGGTCCTCTTCCCAAATATTGAGCGGGAAGGGATCCCACAATGGCAAAATTCGAAGGGAGACAACTAGTACAAGCTATCTTGACAAAAGTAGTCTTCGCCTACCAAAGGCTTTGGTGGTGACACCATCTTGGGCTCCACGGTGACCTCCATCCTGCCGTCCTGCTGGTCTTGGTCTTGTTGCATCGATATGGAAACCTTTGCCTGATGCCTCGAGACACCTCATCTGCGCTTGCCCCTTTAGCACCAAATAGGAAACAAGAACACTGCGCGCGCTGGCGCCCGCCTGGCGCCAGGCGTCATGGCTTGCATCATAGAAACCTCGTGAGGTGCCCATCGCCTTGATCTCATTGCCCCTCACGAGCCAGCCTGGTGAGGCCGCCCCTGAGGAGGTCTTGCGTCGTCCCCCTCGCAAGGCTTGGCCCCTCGCGAGGGTCTTGAATGTTTGCTGGTGAAGATGGGCCGTACAGGGCCGCTGGTGGAGCCACGCCGCAGGCCGCAGGCAAGCAAGTCTAGGGACCCCCATTCCCAGAACGCCGACAACGTGTGACAACACCAACCCAAGACCAGTGCTTCCGCTGCTGTACCGTATGTTCTCATGCTCTTTCTTTTTGTTGTTCTACCACAACTTCTTGCTATAGTGTCTACTCTAGATATGTTCGGTTCTAGTTCATATATTCAGATGCTATTTACCTTTTCTTTGTCGGATTGCATGACTTGTTTTATCTTTACTACAATAATCATGTTTTATCTACTATTTTCGTTAATAAAATCATATGGTAAATTGCTCATATTTCCAACAATCCAAAAACCATATTATAGGCAATTTACCCCGAGTGGTTTTGCTGCTTCCATGAGACCTCCTATGTTTGAGGGTATCCACTATAAGAGGTGGCGCGTGAG
The DNA here is from genome assembly GCF_002162155.2 of Triticum dicoccoides. Taxonomy (NCBI): domain Eukaryota; kingdom Viridiplantae; phylum Streptophyta; class Magnoliopsida; order Poales; family Poaceae; genus Triticum; species Triticum dicoccoides. Next base: position 197,151,191 of record NC_041380.1, read on the forward strand.
AGCAGTCTTATGGTTTCAAACCATGAATTGCTATGATGCCACTCTTGGCAAACCTGAAGGAGAGTATGATGCTCAAGAGGAACAAGCTTTTCATAAAATGGATACTCTGTTTAAGACTGCTCTCTTGAGTTTTCTTGGTGAGAACATAGTTGATGCTTATGCATCAATTGACAATGGAAAAGATATGTGGACGCACTCGAGGCCAAGTTTGGGGTCTCAGATGCCGAAACTAAGCTGTACATCATGGAGCAATTCTATGGCTACAGGATGACTAAAGAGAGCTCTGTGGTTGAGCAAGCTCACGAGATACAGTCATTTGCTAGAGAACTTGAGCACTTCAATTGTATGCTACCAGACAAGTTTGTTGCTGGAGGCATCATCACTAAGCTTCCTCCTTCGTGGAGGAACTTTGCTACCTTACTGAAACACAAGAGACATGAGTTTTCCATTCCGGATCTCATTGATACTCTTGATGTGGAAGAAAAGGCGAGAGCAAAAGACACACATGCTCGAGGTACTAAGGGAGGATCTAGTGCTAATCTGGTACAGAAGAAAAACTTCCAGCCTCACAAGTTCAAGAACAAGGGCAAGTTTGATGGGAAGAACAAGGCTGTACAACACACCAACGACAAGAAGAAGAATGACAAGAAGAAAGGTGTTTGTCATGTGTGCGGAGATCCCGAACATTGGGATCCTAGTTGCCCTAATCATTATGACAAGAGTCATCTTGGGAAAGGTGGCAAGACCGCTAATGCTGTCATTGGTGACACTGACATGAAGGATGCTGGGTATGGTATATTTCCCACTATTCTTTTAGTATGTCATTCTCCTGATTGGTTGATTGACACGGGTGCTAATGTGCATGTATGCGGTGATATTTCTATGTTTTCGTCTTATCAGACCACAGGGACTTCAACTGTGCTGATGGGAAACGGTTCAAGTGCTTCTGTTTGTGGTGTTGGCATGGTCGATCTGAAGTTTACTTCGAGGAAGATCGTGTGGCTGAAGAACGTGCATTATGTTCCCTCCGTCAATAAAATTTTTATTAGCGTATCTCTTCTATGTAGAGATGGCTACAAGCTTGTCTTTGAGTCAAATAAATTTGTGATATCCAAGTATGGAACTTTTGTCGGTAAAGGCTATGAGTCAGGAGGCATGTTTCATTTATCCTTATCAGATGTTTGCAATAAAGTTGTTAATCCTATTTGCAACAATAGTGAATCAAATGTGTGGCATTCACGTCTTTGTCATGTTAACTTTGGTTGCATGTCGTGACTAGTGAAGTTGAACTTAATCCCTAGTTTCACCACTATCAAGGGAGCTAAGTGTCAAGTGTGTGTGTAAGCTAAGCAACCTCGTAAGTCTCATACGACCGCGGAAACAAGAAATCTTGCACCACTAGAGCTCATACATTCAGATCTTTGTGAAATGAATTATAACGCCCATGATGCGGCTATATCTCCCGTGTGCTGAGGCACGACTTAGAGGCATAACTGCATTGTGGTTTTGTCACAAGAAGGGTCATCTTCACACAATCCCATGTAATGAACAAGAAAGGGATAAATAGAGTTGGCTTACAATCGCCACTTCACACAATACTTAAATAAATCATACATCATCCAAAATACACACATAGTCCACCTACGGACAAATCCAAAGGAAAAGAAGATAACCCCAAAAGCTAGATCCCCGATCGTCCCAACTGGGCTCCACTACTGATCATCAGGAAACGAAACATAGTAACGACCAAGGTCCTCTTCGAACTCCCACTTGAGTTTGGTAGCATCACCTGCATCGGTATCATCGGCACCTACAACTGTTTTGGTAGTATTTCTCAGTCAAGAGGACTCAACAATCTCAAAACCCATGAGATCAAGACTATTTAAGCTTATCGGTAGGATATGTAAAGAGGTGGAGCTGCAACAAGCGCTAAGAAAATATGGTGGCTAACATACGAGTACAAGAGTAAGATGAGAAACTACGCAACGATTGTCAAACTAGAAGTGATCAAGAAGTGATCCTGAACTACTTACGTTCAAACATAACCCCACCGTGTTTACTTCTCGAACCTAATTAGAAAGAGACCTTCACGGTTACACACATTGTTGGTGTCTTTTAATTAAGTCAAGTGCAAGTTCTCTACAACCGGATATTAGCAAATTCCCATCTGCCACATAACAGCGGGCACGACTCTAGAAAGTTTAAACCCTGTAGGGTGTCCCAACTTGGCCCATGACAAGCTCACGATCCGCGAAGACAATCCTCCATCGCGGGACCCTTCGATCAGACTCGGAATCCTGGTGCACAAGATATTTCAACAATGGTAAAACTAGTCCAGCAAGACCTCCCGATGCACCGACCTAGCCTGATAGGAGTAGCACGATCTCGTTCTCAGGGTATACCAGATTAGCTAAGCATATAGGTACCAACATAACCCAAGTTTCCAAGGGACGGTCCCGCACGATGCTCTAGTTTGGACCAACACTCATGTGGAGCACTGGCCCCGGGGAGGGGGGGGGGTTGATTAAGTCCACGGGGTCCGGAAAGTCCCTATGCAAGTTTTAGTTGTTATTAGGCAAATGGTAAAACCAAGGCTGGGCTTTCCTGGAGGAGTTTTATTCAAAGCGAACTATCAAGAGGGGCCCATAAACCCTCATCGTGTTAGGGATGCAAAATCAAGGAACATAACACCGGTATGACGGAAACTAAGGCAACAATAGTGGAACAAAACACCAAGAAAAAGGCCTAGCATTCGACCCTTTGCCATGTATATAGATGCATTTATTAAATAAGAGATATTATGATATCCCAACATATCCATGTTCTAACATGGAACAACCTGCAAGGCACCTGCAACTAGCAATGCTAAAAGAGGGGCTGAGCAAAAGCGGTAACTTAGCCAAACAACGGTTTGCTAGGAATGTGGGTTGGAGGCTTGACATGGAAATATGGGAGGCATGATAAAAAAATGGTAGGTAGCACGACATAGCGATAGAACGAACAACTAGCAAGCAAAGATAGAAGTGATATCGGGAGTAATGATCATCTTGCCTGCAAAGTTCTCAGAGTTGTCGAAAGCTTGATCCTCGTTAGCGTACTCAACAGGTTCCTCATTCACTAACTCGTCTCCCGGCTCTAACCAAGGCAAGAACACAAGTAATGGAACAACAATCAATCACGGTGCAATGCACAAGCAACATGATGCAAGACATGACATGACATGCAAGGTATGACGTGCAATGCAAATGGGTACTCCAGAAGGAAAATGATGAACAATGCATCAACATGGCAAACCAAGCCTGCCGCTGGAAAGATGGGGTGATTTTGGTCGAAATCTATATAAGGATCACCGGAAACGGATGCACGGTTTGCAAATGACAAGCAAAACAAGGATGATGCAAATCTGCGATTAACATCATCATAGCACTTAGAATGCAACAAGAAACTATGCTACAGCAATCGAACGCAGCAACAAAGCACATGGCATGAAAGTACAGGTGAAGCTCTACAAATCATGAACACTGAGCTCCTGCTAGAACTCACTAGAACAAGCTCAAAATAGCATGGCAAAAATGCAAATGATAACAGATTCACAGACTTGGGAGAAAATACTAAATATGTCAAAACAATATCATATAGCAATGTTTAGAGCTAGCAAACAACATGCTACAGGAACATATCATGGCAAAAAAGGCATGGCATGCTAGTACTAGAGGCATAGAACAAAACTCCCTTACTGAACTTTAACCAAAAATGCATAGAAAACGATGTGGCACCCATGCAAACATGTTATATGAACAGTTTCAGACTTAGTAGAAAAAACAGAGCATGGCAGGAACAGATTCATGATAGCAACTTTGCAAACTCAATTCACTCACCACAAGGGATCACATGGCATAACAAGGTAAGCAACATGAAGTAGACATGTTCCAAAAGCTAATCATGGCAAGAGCAAGTTCATAGGGTACATGCATCACTAGCAACACCCATGGCAAAACTGAGTCTCATGTTAACAATCTGCCAGGAATTATATTTAGCAAAAGTAAAGCATGATAATGACAAGCTAGGTTACTCCATAATTGGAACTATGGGCATTAATGGATAGAGCAATACCACATCTTAGAAACATGCTTACTGAACTATCTCACAATGTGCATGGATCTCATGGTAGCAACAAGTTTACATGGCATCAAAATATAACAGGAAAATGACTTAGCAAAGTCACTAAGTGTCTGAAATCAGCAATATCACATAGCCTACTTTGCATGGTTGTTATAGTCACCACCGAGCTCACGGAAATACAATACTTGCACCACTGTAAAGATGGCATGATGGATCTCATAGCACATATAGACATCATGCTCATAGGATGCAGACACAAAATGCAACAAAAATGACAAATCATCAAGTTCTGTTAAATTCCAGAAGACAACATCATATATCACTTTTGCAACGAGGATTAGGGCATCAATATGGACAGTAACATCAATTCAAATGACACTAACATGAAGATCATCACGAGGCGAACATTTTGATATACCATATGCACAAAACGGAGCTACGGTCACGGATATTTGACATGATGAACAGGGCATCACAATGTTAGGGATTTAGAGAAAAACGGGGGCAGCCTTTTGAATCCGGATCTAGGGTTTGGCATGGATCACGAGGTTCGTCGGTTCCCGCCCGAGTAGTTCGCCAGAGAGGATGAAGACGGCGGCCGGAGTAGCGAGGAGAGGTCGCCGGAGTGCGGGGGGTCGCCGAAGAGGGTCGGCTGGAGCGGGGGAGGCCGGATCCAGAGCTCGGCGGCGCGGGAGACGAGGTGGCGGCTGCGGCGAAGTGGTGGCGGCCGGCCTGGGAGCTCGCCGGGACGCGGGCGGGCGATGGTGGCGGCGCACGTCAGCGGCGGGTGGCGGGGACGAGGCGCGGGAGGCG
>NC_041380.1:197156616-197207493 GCF_002162155.2 Triticum dicoccoides
GGATCTGGGCCGGCGGCGGCGCAGTGGCCGGGCCACGTGTCGGGCGTGGATTGGATCGGGCGGTGCGGCGGACGTGTCCGGGGGCGGAGGAAGGGGAAGACTAGGGTTTCGTCCGCAAATTTCGAGGTGGGATGCATATTTATAGGTAGAGGGAGCTAGGAGTATCCAAATGAGGTACAGTTTTAACCCATACGATCGTGATCCAACGATGGAGAGCACGGAGGGGGTTTAGATGGGCTAGTGGGCTGTTTTGGTGGGGTGTTGGGCTGCAACAAAAGAGGGCTTTTACAGTTACCCAGTTAACCGTTGGGTCATCAAACGACCTCCAAATGGAACGAAATTTGACAGGCGGCCTACTAGTGATGTACCAAGGCCACTCGGCAAATCTTGACCCATTTCGAGAATGTTTTTCTCCCGCTCACAAAATGAGATTAGAGGGGTGCAACGGGTGCATGTGGGAGTGTCGGATTGTGAAATGGACTACGGGGAAAATGACCAGATGAATGAGACGAACATGAATGCAAATGAGATGCACATGATGACATGAGATGAAATGCATGGCATGAACAAAATGCAAAATGGAGACAAAAACCAAACCACGAAGGGAATATCATATCACATAGCCGGAAATGGCAAGAGTTGGAGTTACAATTATGGAAAGTTACATCTGGGGTGTTACAACACTCCACCACTACAAGAGGATCTCGTCCCGAGATCTAGGACTGAAAGAACTCTGGATATTCGGAACGGAGGTGATCCTCACACTCCCAGGTGGCTTCTCGGTCGGAATGGTGCGACCATTTCACTTTCAGGAATTTGATTATCTTGTTGCAAGTCTTGCGCTCGTTTTCTTCAAGAATAGCAATAGGATGCTCATTATAAGACAAGTCTTCTTGAAGATCATTCTCTTCGAAGTTGATAGTGCGCTCGGGGGTCTTGAAGCACTTGCGAAGCTGTGACATGTGAAACACATTGTGCACATTTGCGAAGTTGGATGGAAGCTCAAGTTGATAGGCGAGGTCGCCTTTTTTGCCAATGATCTTGAAAGGACCCACGTATCTCGGGGCAAGCTTCCCTTTGATACCGAAGCGACGAGTGCCTTTCATTGGAGAGACGCGGAGGTAGACATGGTCTCCGATCTCGACAGCCAAGTCATGGTGCTTGCTATCATAGTAACTCTTCTGGCGCAATTGCGCGGCTTTGAGATTTTCACGGATGACTTTACACATTTCATCAGCTTCTGTGATCAAGTCATTGCCAAGAAGTTGGCGTTCACCAGTCTCTCACCAATTGACAGGAGTACGACACTTTCTGCCATAAAGAATTTCAAATGGGGCCTTACCCGAACTTGCTTCGAAGCTTTTGTTGTAGGAGAACTCGACATATGGAAGACAATCTTCCCACTTCATACCGAAAGAGATGACACAAGCCCTGAGCATGTCTTCGAGGATTTGACTGACTCGCTTGACTTGGCCACTTGTTTGAGGATGGAAAGCTGTACTGAAGCGAATGTTGGTGCCCATGGCCTTCTGGAAGGAGTCCCAGAACTTAGAAGTGCAAATGCTTCCGTGGTCTGAAGTGATCAATTGCGGAATACCGTGCAACGAGACAATTCTGGAGGTGTATAGCTCTGCCAACTGAGCTGCCTGTTGGGGAATGTAGTGATTTCAAAATTTTCCTACGCACACGCAAGATCATGGTGATGCATAGCAACGAGAGGGAAGACTGTATCCATGTACCCTCGTAGACAAAAAATGGAAGCGTTAGCACAACGCGGTTGATGTAGTCGTACGTCTTCAGATCCGACCGATCAAGCACCGAACGCACAACACCTCCGAGTTCTGCACACGTTCAACTTGATGACGTCCCTCGAACTCCGATCCAGCCGAGCTTTGAGGGAGAGTTCTGTCAGCATGATGGCGTGGTGACGATGATGATGTTCTACCGATGCAGGACTTTGCCTAAGCACCGCTACGATATGATCGAGGTGGATTATGGTGGAGGGGGGCACCGCACACGGCAAAAAGATCTAAGAGATCAATTGTTTGTCTAGAGGTGCCCCCTTCCACTGTATATAAAGGAGGGAGGGAGAGGCCGGCCCTAGAGGGGGCGCGCCAAGTGTGGGGAGTCCTACTAGGACTCCCAAGTCCTAGTAGGATTCCCCTTTCCTTTCTTTTGAGAAGAGATTCCCCTTTCCTTTCCGGAGTAGGAGGGAAGGAAAAGGTGGGGAGAGGGAAAGGAAAAGGGGGCTGCACCCCTTGTCCAATTCGGACCAGAGGAGGGGCGCGCGCCTCCTTCCTTTTGGCCTCTCTCCTCTATTCCCGTATGGCCCAATAAGGCCCAATACTTCTCCCGGTGAATTCCCGTAACTCACCGGTACTCCGAAAATACCCGAATCACTCGGCACCTTTCCAATGTCCGAATATAGTCGTCCAATATATCGATCTTTACGTCTAGACCATTTCGAGACTCCTCGTCATGTCCCCGATCTCATCCGGGACTCCGAACTACCTTCGGTACATCAAATCACATAAACTCATAATACAATCGTCACCGAAACTTTAAGCGTGCGGACCCTACGGGTTTGAGAACTATGTAGACATGACCGAGACACATCTCCGGCCAATAACCAATAGCGGAACCTGGATGCTCATATTGGCTCCCACATATTCTAGGAAGATCTTTATTGGTCAAACCACATAACAACATACGTTGTTCCCTTTATCATCGGTATGTTACTTGCCTGAGATTCAATTGTCGGTATCTCAATACCTAGTTCAATCTCGTTACTCGCAAGTCTCTTTACTCATTTCGCAATACATAATCCCGTAACTAACTCATTAGTTACAATGCTTGCAAGGCTTATAGTGATATGCATTACCGAGTGGGCCCAGAGATACCTCTCCGACAATCAGGGTGAAAAATCCTAATCTCGAAATATGCCAACCCAACAAGTACCTTTGGAGACACCTGTAGAGAACCTTTATAATCACACAGTTATGTTGTGACGTTTGGTAGCACACAAAGTGTTCCTCCGGTAAACGGGAGTTGCATAATCTCATAGTCATAGGAACATGTATAAGTCATGAAGAAAGCAATAGCAACATACTATACGATCAAGTGCTAAGCTAACGGAATGGGTCAAGTCAATCTCATCATTCTCCTAATGATGTGATCCCGTTAATCAAATGACAACTCATTTCCATGGATAGGAAATTCAACCATCTTCGATTAACGAGCTAGTCAAGTAGAGGCATACTAGTGACACTCTGTTTGTCTATGTATTCACACATGTATTATGTTTCCGGTTAATACAATTCTAGCATGAATAATAAACATTTATCATGAAATAAGGAAATAAATAATAACTTTATTATTGCCTCTAGGGCATATTTCCTTCAGTCTCTCACTTGCACTAGAGTCAATAATCTAGTTCACATCTTCATGTGATTTAACACCAATAGTTCACATCACCATGTGATTAACACCCATAGTTCACATCGCCATGTGATTAACACCCATAGTTCACATCTTCATGTGACCAACACCCAAAGGGTTTACTAGAGTCAATAATCTAGTTCACATCGCTATGTGATTAACACCCAAAGAGTACTAAGGTGTGATCATGTTTTGCTTGTGAGAGAAGTTTAGTCTGCGGGTCTACCACATTCAGATCCGTATGTATTTTGCAAATTTCTATGTCAACAATGCTCTGCATGGAGCTACTCTAGCTAATTGGTCCCACTTTCAATATGTATCTATATCGAGACTTAGATTCATCTAGATCGGTGTCAAAGCTTGAATCGACGTAACTCTTTACGACGAACCTTTTTTCACCTCCATAATCAAGAAACATATCCTTATTCCACTAAGGATAATTTTGACCGCGGTCAAGTGATCTACTCCTAGATCACTATTGTACTCCCTTGCCAAAAATAGTGTAGGGTATATAATAGATCTGGTACACAACATGGCATACTTTATAGAACCTATGGCTGAGGCATAGGGAATGACTTTCATTCTCTTTCTATCTTCTGCCATGGTCGGGCTTTGAGTCTTACCCAATTTCATGCATTGTAACATAGACAAGAACTCTTTCTTTGACTGTTCCATTTTGAACTACTTCAAAATCTTGTCAAGGTATGTACTCATTGAAAAACTTATCAAGCGTCTTGATCTATCTCTATATATCTTGATGCTCAATATGTAAGCAGCTTTACCGAGGTTTTTCTTTGAAAAACTCCTTTCAAACACTCCTTTATGCTTTGAAGAATAATTCTACATTATTTCCGATCAACAATATGTCATTCACATATACTTATCAAAAATGATGTAGTGCTCCCAGTCACTTTCTTGTAAATACAGGCTTCACCGCAAGTATGTATAAAACTATATGCTTTGATCAACTTATCAAAGAGTATATTCCAATTCTGAGATGCTTGCACCAGTCCATAGATGGATCGCTGGAGCTTGCATATTTGTTAGCACCTTAAGGATTGACAAAACCTTCTGGTTGCATCATATACAACTCTTTCTTTATTAAATCCATTAAGGAATGCAGTTTTGTTTATCCACTTGCCAGATTTCATAAAATGCGGCAATTTGCTAACATGATTCGGACAAACTTAGGCATCGCTACGAGTGAGAAAATCTCATCATAGTCAACACCTTGAACTTTGTCAAAAACCTTTTTCGACAAGTATAGCTTTGTAGATAGTAACACTACTATCAGCGTCCGTCTTCCTCTTGAAGATCCATTTATTTTCTATGGCTTGCCGATCATCGAGCAAGTCAACCAAAGTCCACACTTTGTTCTCATACATGGATCTCATCTCAGATTTCATGGCCTCAAGCCATTTTGCGGAATCTGGGCTCATCATCACTTCCTCATAGTTCATAGGTTTGTCATGGTCAAGTAACATGAACTCCAGAATAGGATTACCGTACCACTCTGGTGCGGAACATACTCTGGTTGACCTACGAGGTTCGGTAGTAACTTGATCCGAAGCTTTCATGATCATCATCGTTAACTTCCTCACTAATTGGTGTAAGCATCACTGGAACTGATTTCAGTGATGAACTACTTTCCAATTCGACAGAAGGTACAATTACCTTATCAAGTTCTACTTTCCTCCCACTCACTTCTTTTGAGAGAAACTCCTTCTCTAGAAAGGATCCATTTTTAGCAACGAATATCTTGCCTTCGGATCTGTGATAGAAGGTGTACCCAACAGTAACTTTTGGGTATCCTATGAAGACGCACTTTTCCGATTTGGGTTTGATCTTATCCGGATGAAACTTTTTCACATAAGCATGGCAACCCCAAACTTTAAGAAATGACAACTTAGGTTTCATGCTAAACCATAGTTCATATGGTGTCGTCTCAACGGATTTAGATGGTGCCCCTTTCAAACGTGAATGCAGCTGTCCCTAATGTATAACCCCAAAACAATAGTGACAGATCGGTAAGAGACATTATAGATCGTACCATATCTCGTAAAGTACGATTACGACGTTCAGACACACCATTACGCTGTGGTATTCCAGGTGGTGTGAGTTGCGAAACTATTCCGCATTGTTTCAAATGAAGACCAAACTCGTAACTCAAATATTCTCCTCCACGATCAGATCGTAGAAACTTTATTTTCTTGTTATGATGATTTTCAGCTTCGCTCTGAAATTCTTTGAACTTTTCAAATGTTTCAGATTTATGTTTCATTAAGTAGATATACCCATATCTTCTTAAATCATCTGTGAAGGTGAGAAAATAATGATACCCGCCGTGAGCCTCAACATTCATCGGACCACATACATCTGTATGTATGATTTCCAACAAATCTGTTGCTCGCTCCATAGTTCCGGAGAACGGCGTTTTAGTCATCTTGCCCATGAGGCATGGTTCGCAAGTACCAAGTGATTCATAATCAAGTGGTTCCAAAAGTCCATCGGTATGGAGTTTCTTCATGCGCTTTACACCAATATGACCTAAACGGCTGTGCCACAAATAAGTTGCACTATCATTATCAACTTTGCATCTTTTGGCTTTAATATTATGAATATGTGTATCACTACTATCGAGATTCAATAAGAATAGACCACTCTTCAAGGGTGCATGACCATAAAAGATATTAATCATATAAATAGAACAACCATTATTCTCTGATTTAAATGAATAACCGTCTCGCATCAAACAAGATCCAGATATAATGTTCATGCTTAACGCTGGCACCAAATAACCATTATTCAGGTCTAAAACTAAACCCGAAGGTAGATGTAGAGGTAGCATGCCGACTGCGATCACATCGACTTTGGAACCATTTCCCACGCGCATCGTCACCTCGTCCTTAGCCAATCTTCGCTTAATCCGTACTCCCTATTTCGAGTTGCAAATATTAGCAACAGAACCAGTATCAAATACCCAGGTGCTACTGCGAGCATTAGTAAGTTACACATTAATAACATGTATATCACATATACCTTTGTTCACCTTGCCATCCTTCTTATGCGCCAAATACTTGGGGCAGTTCCGCTTCTAGTGACCAGTCTGTTTGCAGTAGAAGCACTCAGTTTCAGGCTTAGCACCAGACTTGGGTTTCTTCTCTTGAGCAGCAACTTGTTTGCCGTTCTTCTTGAAGTACCCTTTCTTCTTCCCTTTACCCTTTTTCTTGAAACTAGTGGTCTTGTTGACCATCAACACTTGATGCTCCTTTTTGATTTCTACCTCTGCAACTTTTAGCATTGCGAAGAGCTCATGAATTGTCTTATCCATCCCTTGCATATTATAGTTCATCACGAAGCTTTTGTAGCTTGGTGGCAGTGATTGAAGAACTCTGTCAATGACACTATCAACAGGAAGATTAACTCCCAGTTGAGTCATGTGATTATGATACCCAGACATTTTGAGTATATTTTCACTGATAGAACTATTCTCCTCCATCTTGCAGCTATAGAACTTATTGGAGACTTCATATCTCTCAATCCGGGCATTTGCTTGAAATATTAAGTTCAACTCCTGGAACATCTCATATGCTCCATGACGTTCAAAACGTCGTTGAAGTCACGGTTCTAAGCCGTAAAGCATGGCACACTGAACTATCGAGTAGTCATCAGCTTTACTCTGGCAAACGTTCTTAATGTTGTCAGTAGCATCTGCAGCAGGCCTGGCACCCAGCGGTGCTTCCAGGATGTAATTCTTCTGTGCAGCAATGAGGATAATCCTCAAGTTACGGACCTAGTCCGTGTAATTGCTACCATCATCTTTCAACTTTGCTTTCTCAAGGAACGCATTAAAATTCAACGGAACAACAACATGAGCCATCTATCTACAATCAACATAGACAAGCAAAAACTATCAGGTACTAAGTTCATGATAAATTTAAGTTCAATTAATCATATTACTTACGAACTCCCACTTAGATAGATATCCCTCTAATCCTCTAAGTGATCACGTGATCCAAATCAACTAAACCATGTCCGATCATCACGTGAGATGGAGTAGTTTCAATGGTGAAAGTCACTATGTTGATCATATCTACTTTATGATTCACGCTCGACCTTTCGGTCTCAGGCCATATCTGCATATGCTAGGCTCGTCAAGTTTAACTTGAGTATTCCGCGTGTGCAACTGTTTTGCACCCATTGTATTTGAATGTAGAGCCTATCACACCCGATCATCACGTGGTGTCTCAGCACGAAGAACTTTCGCAACAGTGCATACTCCGGGAGAACACTTATACCTTGATAATTTAGCGAGAGATCATCTTATAATGCTACCGTCAGTCACAGCAAGATAAGATGCATAAAAGATAAACATCACATGCAATCAATATAAGTGATATGATATGGCCATCATCTTGTGCTTGTGATCCTCATCTCCGAAGCATCGTCATGATCACCATTGTCACTGACGCGATACTTTGATCTCCATCGTAGCATCGTTGTCGTCTCGCCAACTTATGCTTCTACGACTATCGCTACCGCTTAGTGATAAAGTAAAGCATTACAGGGCGATTGCATTGCATACAATAAAGCGACAACCATATGGCTCCTGCCAGTTGCCAATAACTCAGTTACAAAACATGATCATCTCATACAATAAAAGATCGCATCATGCCTTGACCATATCACATCACAACATGCCCTCTACTGTTGTTATTGGCAAAACAAGTTAGACATCCTCTACTGTTAGACATCCTCTACTGTTGTTGTTGCAAGTTTTACATGGCTGCTACGGGCTGAGCAAGAACCGTTCTTACCTACACATCAAAACCACAACGATAGTTCGTCAAGTTAGTGCTGTTTTAACCTTCTCAAGGACCGGGCGTAGCCACACTCGGTTCAACTAAAATGGAGAAACTGACACCCGCCAGCCACCAGTGTGCAAAGCACGTCGGTAGAACCAGTCTCGCGTAAGCGTACGCGTAATGTCGGTCCGGGTTGCTTCATCCAACAATACCGCCGAACCAAAGTATGACATGCTGGTAAGCAGTATGACTTGTATCGCCCAGAACTCACTTGTGTTCTACTCGTGCATATAACATCTACGCATAAAACCAGGCTCGAATGCCACTGCTGGGGAATGTAGTAATTTCAAAATTTTCCTAAGCACACGCAAGATCATGGTGATGCATAGAAACGAGAGGGAAGAGTGTGTCCACGTACCCTCGTAGACCGAAAACGGAAGCGTTAGCACAACGCGGTTGATGTAGTCGTACGTCTGCATGATCCGACCGATCAAGCACCGAACGCACGGCACCTCCGAGTTCTGCACACGTTCAACTCGATGACGTCCCTCAAACTCCGATCCAGGCGAGCTTTGAGGGAGAGTTCCGTCAGCACGACGGCGTGGTGACGATGATGATGTTCTACCGACGCAGGGCTTCGCCTAAGCACCACTACGATATGACCGAGGTGGATTATGGTGGAGGGGGGCACCGCACACGGCTAAAAGATCTAAGAGATCAATTGTTTGTCTAGAGGTGCCCCCTGCCCCCGTATATAAAGGAGGGAGGGAGAGGCCGGCCCTAGAGGGGGCGCGCCAAGTGTGGGGAGTCCTACTAGGACTAAGTCTTAGTAGGATTCCCCTTTCCTTTCCGGAGTAGGAGAGAAGGAAAGATGGGGAGAGGGAAAAGGAAAAAGGGGGCTGCACCCCTTGTCCAATTTGGACCAGAGGGGGGGGGGGCGCCCCTCCTTCCTTTTGGCCTCTCTCCTCTATTCCCGTATGGCCCAATAAGGCCCAATACTTCTCCCGGTGAATTCCCGCACCGGTACTCCGAAAATACCCGAATCACTTGGAACCTTTCCGACGTCCGAATATAGTCGTCCAATATATTGATCTTTACATCTCGACCATTTCGAGACTCATCGTCATGACCCCGATCTCATCCAGGACTCCGAACTACCTTCGGTACATCAAATCACATAAACTCATAATACAATCGTCACCGAAACATTAAGCGTGCGGACCCTACGGGTTCGAGAACTATGTAGACATGACCGAGACATGTCTCCGGCCAATAACCAATAGCAGAACCTGGATGCTCATATTGGCTCCCACATATTCTACAAACATCTTTATCAGTCAAACCGCATAACAACATACGTTGTTCCCTTTGTCATTGGTATGTTACTTGCCCGAGATTCGATCGACGGTATCTCAATACCTAGTTCAATATCGTTACTGGCAAGTCTCTTTACTTGTTCCGTAATACATCATTCCGTAACTAACTCATTAGTTACAATGCTTGCAAGCCTTATAGTGATGTGCATAACCGAGTGGGCCCAGAGATACCTCTCTGACAATCGGGGTGAAAAAATCCTAATCTCGAAATACGCCAACCCAACAAGTACCTTTGGGGACACCTGTAGAGCACCTTTATAATCACCCAGTTACGTTGTGACGTTTGGTAGCACACAAAGTGTTCCTCCGGTAAATGGGAGTTGCATAATCTCATAGTCATAGGAACATGTATAAGTCATGAAGAAAGCAATGGCACATACTGTACGATCAAGTGCTAAGCTAACGGAATGGGTCAAGTCAATCTCATCATTCTCCTAATGATGTGATCCTGTTAATCAAATGACAACTCATGTCCATGGCTAGGAAACTCAACCATCTTCGATTAACGAGCTAGTCAAGTAGAGGCATACTAGTGACACTCTGTTTGTCTATGTATTCACACATGTATTATGTTTCCGGTTAATACAATTCTAGCATGAATAATAAACATTTATCATGAAATAAGGAAATAAATAATAACTTTATTATTGCCTCTAGGGCATATTTCCTTCACTGCCGTTATAGATTCTTTGATTGGAAGGAAATGAGCCACTTTTTTAAGCTTGTCAATGACAATGAGGATATCATCATTCCCATGCTTGGACTTGGGAAATCCAGTGAAAAAGTCCATTTCGATATGATCAAACTTCCATTCTGGAATAGCAAGAGGTTGGAGGAGACCAGCTGGTCGTTGGTGTTCTGCTTTCACCCTTTGGCAGACATCACATTCATTCACGAACTGAGCAATCTCTCGCTTCATTCGAGTCCACCAATACGACTGCTTGAGGTCATGGTACATCTTCGAACTGCCTAGATGAATGGAAAGGAGAGAATTGTTCGCTTCGTTGATCATGACCTTCCTTAGATCAACTTTAGGAACCACAATCCGGTCCTCGAGGAATAAAGTGTCTTTGTGATCAATGCAATAGCACTTGTATTTGGATAAGCCCTTGGCAATACCATGCTTCACCTTCTTCACCATGGTATCAAGGAGTTGTGCCTCACAAATTTGATCTTCCAAAGCTGGAGTGACTTGGAGGTTGGCAAGAAAACCTTGAGGAACAACTTGGAGATTGAGCTTGCGGAAATCTCCACAAAGATCCGGTTGGAATGGCTTGGGAATTAAACTTTTGCAATAAGCCTTCCTGCTCAAAGCATCTGCAATCACATTGGCCTTGCCTGGAGTATATTCAATACTTGGATTGTACTCTTGAATCATTTCGACCCAACAAGTTTGCCTGAGGTTGAGGTTGGGTTGAGTGAATATATACTTGAGGCTCTTGTGATCGGTGAAAATGTCCACTTGCCTTCCCAACAAGAGATGTCTCCATGTTATTAATGCATGAACAACTGCCGCCAACTCAAGATCGTGAGTAGGGTAGTTCCTTTCGTTGGGCTTCAACTCACGAGAGGTATAAGCCACAACTTTCTTCTCTTGCATTAACACAGCGTCAGGACCTTGCAAAGAGGCATCACAGAAAACTTCGAATGGGTTGGATTCATCTGGAGGAGTTAAGACAGGAGCTGAGACGAGCTTCTCTTTTAGAGTGTTGAAGGCAACATCACACTCAGGAGTCCGAACATACTTGACATGCTTCTGGAGGAGGTTGGAAAGAGGCTTTGCAATCTTTGAGAAATTCTCAACGAATCTTTGGCAATAGCTCACAAGACCGAGGAAACTACAGAGCTGCTTGACATTCTGAGGAGGCTCCCAATTCACAATTGCAGAAATCTTCTCCGGATTAACAGCAATGCCCTTGGTGGAGATGATGTGGCCAAGGTAAAGAACTTCATCAAGCCAAAACCCACATTTGGAAAACTTTGCATAGAATTGATACTCTCTGAGCTTGTCGAGCACCAATCGCAAATGCTTGGCATGATCCTTCTTATTCTTGGAGAAGACCAAGATATCATCGAGATACACCAGGACGAATTCATTTGTGTAGGGGTTGAAGATGAAGTTCATCATGCGAGAGAACATTGGAGGTGAAGGAAATATGCCCTAGAGGTAATAATAAAGTTGTTATTTATATTTACTTATATCATGATAAATGTTTATTATTCATGCTAGAATTGTATTAACCGAAAACTTAGTACATCTGTGAATACATAGACAAACAGAGTGTCACTAGTATGCCTCTACTTGACTAGCTCGTTGATAAAAGATGGTTAAGTTTCCTAGCCATGGACAAAGAGTTGTCATTTGATGAACGGGATCACATCATTAGAGAATGATGTGATTGACTTAACCCATCTGTTAGCTTAGCACGATGATCGTTTAGTTTACTGCTATTGCTTTCTCCATAACTTATACATGTTCCTATGACTATGAGATTATGCAACTCCCGAATACCGGAGGAACACTTAGTGTGCTCTCAAACATCACAACGTAACAGGGTGACTATAAAGATGCTCTACAGGTGTCTGATGGTGTTTCTTGAGTTGGCATAGATCGAGATTAGGATTTGTCACTCCGTGTATCGGAGAGGTATCTCTGGCCCCCCTCGGTAATGTACATCACTATAAGCCTTGCAAGCAATGTGACTAATGAGTTAGTGATACGTCCATTTTGCATCATGCTTTTATATCGATATTTATTGCATTTTGGGCTGTTATTACACATTATGTCACAATACTTATGCCTATTCTCTCTTATTTTACAAGTTTTACATAAGGATGGAGAATGCTGGTAGGTGGAATTCTGGGCTAGAAAAGGAGCAAATATTAGAGACCTATTCTGCACAACTCCAAAAGTCCTGAAACTCCACGGAAGTTATTTTTGGAAATAATAAAAAATACTGAGTGAAGAAGATACCAGAGGGGGCCCACACCCTGGCCACGAGGGTGGGGGACGCGCCCTACCCCCCAGGGCACGCCCCCTGCCTCGTGGGCCCCCTGTTGGCCCTCCGGTGCCCATCTTCTGCTATATGAAGTCTTTCGTTGGAGAAAAAAATCATAAGCAAGCTTTCGGGATGAGACTTCGCCACCACGAGGCGGAACCTTGGCGAAACCAATCTAGGGCTCTAGTGGAGCTGTTTTGCCGGGGACACTTCCCCCCGGGAGGGGGAAATCATCGCCATCGTCATCACCAACGCTCCTCTCATCGGGAGGGGGCCAATCTCCATCAACATCTTCACCATCACCATCTTCTCTCAAACCCTAGTTCATCTCTTGTATCCAATTCTTGTCTCTAAGTCTGGGATTGATACCTATAGGTTGCTAGTAGTGTTGATTACTCCTTGTAGTTGATGCTAGCCGGTTTATTTGGTGGAAGATCATATGTTTGGATCCTATACGCATATTAATACCCCTCTGATTATGAACATGAATATTCTTTGTGAGTAGTTACGTTTGTTCCTGAGGACATGGGAGAAGTCTTGCTATTAGTAGTCATGTGAATTTGGTATTCGTTCGATATTTTGATGAGATGTATGTTGTCTCTCCTCCAGTGGTGTTATGTGAACATCGACTACATGACACTTCACCATTATTAGGGCCTAGAGGAAGGAATTGGGAAGTAATAAGTAGATGATGGGTTGCTAGAGTGACGGAAGCTTAAACCCTAGTTTATGCATTGCTTCGTAAGGGGCTGATTTGGATCCATATGTTTCATGCTATGTTTAGGTTTACCTTAATACTTCTTTTGTAGTTGTGGATGCTTGCAATAGGAGTTAATCATAAGTGGGATGCTTGTCCAAGTAAGGACAACACCCAAGCACCGGTCCACCCACATATGAAATTATCAAAGTACCGAACGCGAATCATATGAACGTGATAAAAACTAGCTTGACGATAATTCCCATGTGTCCTCGGGAGCGCTTTCTTCTATATAAGAGTTTGTCCAGGCTTGTCCTTTGCTGTAAAAAGGATTGGGCCACCTTGATGCACTTTATTTACCTTTGTTACTTGTTGCTCGTTAGAAATTATCTTATCACAAAACTATCTATTACCGATAATTTCAGTGCTTGCGGAGAATACCTTGCCGAAAACCGCTTATCATTTCCTTCTGCTCATCGTTGGGTTTGACACTCTTACTTATCGAAAGGACTACGATGGATCCCCTATACTTGTGGGTCATCAAGACTCTTTTCTGGCGCCGTTGCCGGGGAGTGAAGCGCCTTTGGTAGGTGGAATTTGGTAAGGACAAATTTATATAGTGTGCTGAAATTTACTTTCACTTGTTACTATGGAAAGTAATCCTTTAAGGGGATTGTTCGGGGTATCTTCACCTCGATCAGGAGAGCAAAGAGTTGCTCCTCAACCAACTCAACCTACTGAACCTACTGAAAATGAAAATGTCTACTTTGAAATTCCTTCGGGTATGTTAGAAAACTGCTAGCTAATCCTTTTGCAGGAGATGGAACATTACATCCTGATGAGCACCTAATATATGTGGATGAAGTTTGTGGATTATTTAAGCTTGCAGGTATGCCCGATGATGTTATCAAGAAGAAGGTCTTCCCTTTATCTTTGAAGGGAGATGCAATGACATGGTATAGGCTATGTGATGATATGGGATCATGGAACTACAAACGATTGAAATTGGAATTTCATCAGAAGTTTTATCCTATGCATCTTGTTCATCGTGATCGTAATTATATATATATAATTTTTGGGCTCGCGAAGGAGAAAGCATCGCTCAAGCTTGGGGGAGGCTTAAATCAATGTTATATTCATGCCCCAATCATGAGCTCTCAAGAGAAATGATTATCCAAAATTTTTATGCTCGGCTTTCTGATAACAATCGCACCATGCTCGATACTTTTTGTGCTGGCTCTTTTATGATGAAGACTATTGAATTCAAATGGGATTTATTGGAAAGAATTAAACGCAACTCTGAAGATTGGGATCTCGATGAAGGTAAGGAGTCAGGTATGACACCTAAGTTTGTTTGTGTTAAATCTTTTATGGATACTGATGTTTTCCGTAAATTTAGCACTAAATATGGACTTGACTCTGAGATAGTAGCTTCTTTCTGTGAATCTCTTGCTGCTCATGTTGATCTCCCTAAGGAGAAGTGGTTTAAATATCACCCTCCCATAGAAGTAAAAGTAGCTACACCTATTAAAGTTGAAGAAAAGACTATCACTTATAATGATCCTATTGTTCCTACTGCTTATGTTGAGAACCCACCTTTTCCTGTTAGGATAAAAGATCATGCTAAAGCTTCAATTGTGGTTCGTAAAAGCAATATTAGAACCTATACACCTCCTGAGCAAGTTAAAGTTGAACCTAATATTGCTATTGTTAAGGATCTCTCTGCTGATAATATTGATTGGCATGTTATTTATTTCTGTGATGAAACTGCTAGAATTGGTAAACCTTGTCACAAAGATAAACATAGACCTGTGGTAGGCATGCCTGTCATTTCTGTTAAAATAGGATATCATTGTTATCATGGCTTGTGTGATATGGGTGCTAGTGCTAGTGCAATACCTATTGACTTATACAAAGAAATTATGCATGATATTGCACCTGCTGAGTTAGAAGATATTGATGTCACAATTAAACTTGCCAATAGAGATACTATTTCACCAATTGGGATTGTTAGAGAAGTTGAAGTCTTGTGTGGGAAAACTAAATATCCTGCTGATTTTCTTGTTCTTGGTTCCCCACAAGATAGCTTTTGTCCCATTATATTTGGTAGACCCTTCTTAAACACTGTTAATGCTAGGATAGACTCCGAAAAGGATGTTGTTACTATTGGTTTAGGTGATATGTCTCATAAGTTCAACTTCTCTAAATTTCGTAGACAACACCGTGAAGAGGAACTGCCTAGTAAAGATGAAATTATTGGTTTTGCTTCTATTGCCGTACCTCCTAGTGATCCTTTAGAACGATATTTGCTAGACCATGAAAATGATATGTTTATGAATGAAAGAAGGGAAATAGATGAAGTGTTCTTTAAACAGGGACCTATTCTGAAACACAACTTGCCTGTTGAAATCTTAGGGGATCCTCCTCCACCCAAGGGTGATCCCGTGTTTGAGCTTAAACCACTGCCTGATACTCTTAAATATGCTTATCTTGATGAAAAGAAGATATATCCTGTCATTATTAGTGCTAACCTTTCAGAGAAGGAGGAAGAAAAATTATTGAAAACTCTGAAGAAGCACCGTGCTGCTATTAGATATACTCTTGATGATCTTAAGGGCATTAGTCCCACTCTATGTCAACACGAAATAAATTTGGAGAAAGATGCCAAACCAGTTATTGATCACCAACGATGGCTGAATCCTAAGATGAAAGAAGTGGTAAGAAAAGAAATACTAAATCTCCTTGAGGCAGGTATAATTTATCCCGTTGCTGATAGTCAGTGGGTAAGTCCTATCCATTGTGTCCCTAAGAAGGGAGGTATTACTGTCATTCCTAATGATAAAGATGAATTGATTCCGCAAATAATTATTACAGGTTATAGGATGGTAATTGATTTCCGCAAATTAAATAAGGCCACTAAAAAGATCATTACCCCTTACCTTTCATTGATCAAATGCTAGAAAGATTAACCAAACATACACATTTTTGCTTTCTAGATGGTTATTCTACTTTTACTTGCCAGCTGATGATCAATCAAAGACCACTTTTACTTGCCCTTCGGTACTTTTGCTTATAGACGTATGCCTTTTGGTTTATGTAATGCACCTGCTACCTTTCAAATATGCATGATGGCTATATTCTCTGATTTTTGTGAAAAGATTTGTGAGGTTTTCATGGAAGATTTCTCCGTCTATGGATCCTCTTTTGATGATTGCTTAAGCAACCTTGGTCGAGTTTTGCAGAGATGTGAAGAAACTAACCTTATCTTGAATTGGGAGAAGTGCCACTTTATGGTTAATGAAGGTATTGTCTTGGGGCATAAAATTTCTGAAAGGGGCATTGAAGTTGATAAAGCTAAAGTTGATGCTATCGAAAAGATGCCGTGTCCCAAGGACATCAAAGGTATAAGAAGTTTCCTTGGCCATGCCGACTTTTATAGGAGGTTCATTAAGGACTTCTCAAAAATTTCTCGGCCTCTGACTAATTTATTACAAAAAGATATACCATTCGTCTTTGATGATGATTGTGTAGAAGCATTTGAAATACTTAAGAAAGCATTAATCTCTCCACCTATTGTTCAGCCACCTGATTGGAATTTGCCTTTTGAAATTATGTGTGATGCTAGCGATTATGCTATAGGTGCTGTTCTAGGGCAAAGAGTCGATAAGAAATTAAATGTTATTCAATATGCTAGTAAAACTCTAGACAATGCCCAGAGAAATTATGCCACTACTGAAAAATAATTTTTAGCAGTTGTATTTCTTGTGATAAGTTCAGACGTTATATTGTTGATTCTAAAAAGTAACTATTCACACTAATCATGCTGCTATTAAATATCTTATGGAAAAGAAAGATGCTAAACCTAGACTTATTAGATGGGTTCTCTTGCTACAAGAATTTGATTTGCATATTATTGATAGAAAGGGAGCTGAGAACCCCGTTGCAGATAACTTATCTAGGTTAGAAAATGTTCTTGATGACCCACTACCTATTGATGATAGCTTTCCTGATGAACAATTAAATGTCATAAATGCTTCTCATACTGCTCCATGGTATGCTGATTATGCTAATTACATTGTTGCTAAATTTATACCACCTAGTTTCACATACCAGCAAAAGAAAAAGTTTTTCTATGATTTAAGACATTACTTTTGGGATGACCCACATCTTTATAAAGAAGGAGTAGATGGTGTTATTAGGCGTTGTGTACCTGAGCATGAACAGGAACATATCCTATGCAAGTGTCACTCCGAAGCTTATGGAGGACACCACATTGGAGATAGAACTGCACATAAGGTATTGCAATCCGGTTTTTGTTAGCCTACTCTCCTCAAGGATGCCCGTAAGTTTGTCTTATCTTGTGATGAATGTCAAAGAATTGGTAATATTAGTAGACATCAAGAAATGCCTATGAATTATTCACTTGTTATTGAACCATTTGATGTTTGGCGCTTTGATTATATGGGACCGTTTCCTGCCTCTAATGGATATACACATATTTTAGTTGCTGTTGATTATGTTACTAAGTGGGTAGAAGCTATTCCAACTAGTAGTGCTGATCATAACACCTCTATTAAGATGCTTAAAGAAGTTATTTTTCCGAGGTTTGGAGTCCCTAGATATTTAATGACTGATGGTGGTTCACATTTTATTCATGATGCTTTCCGTAAAATGCTTGCTAAGTATGATGTTAATCATAGAATTGCATCTCCTTATCACCCACAGTCTAGTGGTCAAGTAGAATTGAGTAATAGAGAACTCAAATTAATTTTGCAAAAGACTGTTAATAGATCTAGAAAGAATTGGTCCAAGAAACTTGATGATGCATTATGGGCCTATAGAACTGCATATAAAAATCCTATGGGTATGTCTCCGTATAAAATGGTTTATGGAAAAGCATGTCACTTACCTCTCGAACTAGAACATAAGGCATATTGGGCTATTAAAGAGCTCAACTATGATTTCAAACTTGCCGGTGAGAAGAGGTTATTTGACATTAGCTCACTTGATGAATGGAGAACCCAAGCCTATGAGCATGCCAAGTTGTTTAAAGAAAAAGTTAAAAGATGGCACGACAAAAGGATACAAAAGCGTGAGTTTAATGTAGGTGATTATGTATTGTTATACAACTCTCGCTTAAGATTTTTTGCAGGAAAACTTCTCTCTAAATGTGAAGGTCCTTACGTTATCGAGGAGGTCTATTGTTCCGGCGCCATAAAAATCAACAACTTCGAAGGCACAAATCCGAAGGTGGTGAACGGTCAAAGAATCAAACATTATATCTCAGGTAATCCTATAAATGTTGAAACCAATATTATTGAAACCGTAACCCCAGAGGAATATATAATGGACACTTTCCAGAACGTTTCAGACTCCGAAAGGAAGAGGTATGTGGTACGGTAAGTAAACCGACTCCAAAACAGTTCTAATCACAATTTTTCTCCGTTTTGGAATATTTAGAAAAATAGAAAAATAAGAAGCAGCCCGGGAAGGACACGAAGGCTCCACGAGGGTGGAGGGCGCGCCCTACCCCCTGGGCGCGCCCCTACCTCGTGGGCACCTCGTGTGCTCTCCGGACTCCGTTTTCTTGTACGATACATATTTTGGTCGGTAAAAATTCATTATATAATCTCCCGGAGGTTTTGACTCCTGTATCATGCAATTGTCCTCTGTTCTTGTTTCGAGCTATTTTCTGTCAGGGTTGTCAAGGCCAGGCATCATGTCATCCTCCTCCTCCAACAATGGTGACAACGATGCTTGGTTAATGAAGATAGAGCTGAAGAGGGAAGAACCCGTGGAGATCGACAAGGATGAAGGGATCAAGAAGGCCACGGAGGACCAAGTTCCGGCAACAGAAGACATCCTTCAACTTGATCACAATCTTCTTACCCCGACTGAGATTGAAGCTTTCAAGATGATTGAGTTAGCTCGTATACAAAACAAGTATCTCATACGTGAATTTTTTTGTTGAAGGAGCATATAGTTGCACTCAAGGGCATTATATGCAAGTTGGAGGATCTCTTACGCTCGATGTGCGACTACCCATCATCACCACCATCTTCTTCACCAACAAAGGAGACATAATCACATGGGTGTGGGCACTCACCTTGGCTACTGCCAAGCTTGGGGGAGGTGCCCCGGTATCGTATCACCATCACATCTCTATCTTTATCGTTTTTCTTAGTTCGATCCTTTTAGTAATATCTTGATCTAGTAGAATAAAGTTTTTGGTATGATCTAGTTTTGAGTTTTGCTTTATGATCCCTCTATGTAATCGAGTTCATGAGCTATATAATAAAGATTAGTGTTGAGTCAAGGGCTTGATTATCTTGCTATGATCTTGAGTGAATAAAATAAAAAGAAAGAATAAAAAGAAATAAAAAGAGAACATATTGATCTTATGAAGAGTAATGACTTCACATAGAAAGAGTATGATGATTAAAAGTTGTTGAGCGTTGACAAACATATCTTTGGTCATCGTTGCAATTAATAGGAAGTAATAAAGAACGAGAGGTTTCACATATAAATATACTATCTTGGACATCTTTTATGATTGTGAGCACTCATTAAAATATGACATGCTAAAGAGTTAATTGTAACGCCCTCGATGCGGCTATATCTCCTACGTGTTGAAGCATGACTTAGAGGCATAACCGCATTGAAAGCAATGTCGCAAGTAAGGCAATCTTCACAACATCCCATGTAAATAGATAATAAAAGGGGAAGGTACATAGTTGGCTTACACTTGCCACGTCAAACAAAGTACATAAAGAGCATTACATCATCCAATCACTCATGGTCCGACTACGGTGCCAAAATAAAAGATCAACCCAACATGCGACACGGTCCCGATCGCCCCAACTGGGCACCACTACTAATCATCAGGGAAAGACACATAGTAACGACGTGAATCCTCGTCGAACTCCCACTTGAGCTCAAGCGCGTTATCTGGAACAGAGTCATCAGGCCCTGCATCTGGTTTGGAAGTAATCTGTGAGCCACAGGGACTCAGCAATCTCGCACCCTCGCGATCAAGACTATTTAAACTTATAGGTAAGGCAAGGTAATATGTGGAGCTGGAGCAAGCGACTAGCATATGTGGTGGCTAACCTGTTCGCAAAAGAGAGCGAGAAGAGAAAGCAAAGCTCGAACGGATAACTATAGAACAACCTTCGGCAAGCATTACTCCAACACCGTCTTCACTTCCCGGACTCCGCCGAGAAGAGACCATCACGGTAACTCACACAGTTTGATTCATTTTAATTAAGTTTAGGTTCAAGTTATCTACAACCGGACATTAACAAATTCCCATCTGCCCATAACCGCGGGCACGGCTTTCGAAAGTTCAAATCCCTGCAGGGGAGTCCCAACTTAGCCCATGACAAGCTCTCACGGTCAACGAAGGATATACCTTCTCCCGAGACATTCCGATCAGACCCGGTATCCCGGTTCTACAAGACACTTCGACAAGTTAAAACAAATCCAGCAACACCGCCCGAATGTGCCGACAAATCCCGATAGGAGCTGCACATATCTCGTTCTCAGGGCACACTCAGATTGTCTTAGGTACGGGTAGGCCAGCCCAGAGTTGCCCCTGGTGGCCACCGGTAGCTGACAGGTTGGACCAACACTCAGAGGAGCACTGGCCCGGGGGGGTTTAAATAAGATGACCCTCGGGCTCCGGAAACCCAAGGGAAAAAGAGGCTAGGTGGCAAATGGTAAAACCAAGGTTGGGCATTGTTGGAGGAGTTTTATTCAAGGCGAACTGTCAAGGGGTTCCCATTATCACCCAACCGCGTAAGGAACGCAAAATCCGGGAACATAACACCGATATGACGGAAACTAGGGCGGCAAGAGTGGAACAAAACACTAGGCTAAAAGGCCGAGCCTTCCACCCTTTACCAATTATATAGATGCATTAAGATAACAAGGTAATATAATGATATCCCAACAAGTAAATAATGTTCCAACAAGGAACGGTCTCCAATCTTCACCTGCAACTAGCAACGCTATAAGAGGGGCTGAGCAAAGCGGTAACATAGCCAATCAATGGTTTGCTAGGACATGGTGGGTTAGAGGTTTGACATGACAATTTGGGAGGCATGATAAGCAAGTGGTAGGCATCGTAGCATAGGCATAGCAAAAGAGCGAGCATCTAGCAAAGCAAAGTTAGAAGTGATTTCGAGGGTATGATCATCTTGCCTGCAAAGTTGTCAGAGTTGACTAGATCCTTGAAAGCAAACTCAACGGGCTCCTCGTTAGTGAACTCGTCTCCCGGCTCGACCCAAATAAGACAAACAAGCAAGGGGAACGCAATCAACCATGTGCAAAGCTCAAACAACATGATGCAAACATGGTATGCTATGCGGGATGCGAAATGTGATGCATATGCAAGATTTGACAAGAGATGAATGACCCTGGCCTCAACATGGAAATCCAAGTGTGCCACTGGAAAGGTGAGATTATTTCTCTTGAAAACGATATAAAGAACGCCGGAATCGGAGACACGGTTTGGAAATGGCAAGCGAAACAAATATGGCACCGGTCTGCGATATACAGCAAGTAGCCATCTAAATGCAACAAGATAATTATGCTACAGCACTCAAACATGGCAACACAATGCATGGCAGGGATCCATTCATGATGCTTAACAAAAGATGAACACTGAGCTACGGCCAATTCATCCATTAACAGGTTCAAACAAGCATGGCAAAAGTGCAATTGTTAAACAGATCTCAGACTTAGTGAAATTAACACTTGTCTGGAATTTCAGATCAGGTAGCACAATTTGGAGCAAGAAAACTATATGCTACAGGAACTTAACATGGCAAAGTAAGGCATGGCATGGAGCTACCCAAAGAGCTTAACAAAAGTCCTTTAGTGACCTTGAGCCAAAAGGGATCAGAAAATACAATTGCAAGCATGTGAACATGGCAAAAACATAATCAGATCTCAGACTTCGTGAAAAACTGGAGCATGCAAATCAGATATCAAGTGGGCATGTTTACAAGCTCGATGCACTCGCTACAGAGCAAGGCATGACAATCTAAGCATACACCCATCAAGAACACACATTATACAAGCTAGACATGGCAAGCACAACAACATAGCATGCACGGATCAACTACAATATCCTCGGCAAAATCGCTAACAAGTAGATGATCTGCCCAGTTTCACGAAATAGTAAAAGTAGAGCTCGATTGTATCAAGCTAGGGTGCTCCATAAATGCAAACAAAGACATGGATGGATAGAGCACTACAAGATTAACAAATAATCCTTACTGATCATCCTCAAAAGAGGCACGAATCACTAGGAAACAACATGAACATATGGCATATTGATAAAAACAGATCAAGGACTTGGTGGAAATGCTAAGTCCCTGAAATCAGCATTAACGAATTCTCCACTTTGCAAGCTTGTGCTAGTCACCACACACATCACAAAAATACATGGGTTGCACCTCTGGAAAGATGGCAAAGCATATGACAAAACACATGTAGAGCTCATGGGCATATCATGCACACAATAATCATGGCAAAAGTGACAAATAGCCATTTGGAGCAGCAGATCTGACAACTAACTCAAATAGCACTGTTCCAACAGCATTTCGGGCATCAAGATGAACTCAAATGAAAATGATGCAATGAGATGAAATGATGTGCTCTCTGAGGCGAACATTTTGATATGCTATATGCCCAAAACAGATTTACGGATGCAAACTTACGGCACGATGAACATGGCAATATAATTAGGGTTAGGGACGAAAAAGTCAACCCGAGATTTCGGATCTCAGATCCAGATCGGGATCTCGCCGGAGTTACTGTTCATGCGCGGAAAACGAGGTTTGTCAGCCGGACTTGGAGCTCGAGGTCGCCGGGGAAGGGCCGACTGGAACTTGGGGAGGCGGAGGCGGCGGAGGGCGTCGCCGGCGTAGTCGCCGGCGCCGGGCAGTGGTGGCGCGGCCTTGCCGGAGTTGAGGAGGCGCGGCGGAGCGGCCGCCGGACTTGAGGCGAAGGGTAGCGAGGAGGTCCGGCCGCCGGAGTTGAGGAGGAAGCGGCGCGGTGCGGCGCCTGGCGCGGAGATGCGTGGCCCGGTCGGGCGGCGGGGAGGGCCGGCCCCGGGCTTCGCGGGCCTCCGCGGTGGGAGGAGGCGGCCGGCCACATGGCGCCGTGTCAGTGGCCGCGGGCGGCGGCGGACGAAGTATCCGGCGCGGCGGACATGTCCGGTGGCGGCGAATCTGGTTCTTTATGGTTTCGGGGGGAAGAAGAACCGAAATTTCGGGAGGGGGTGATATTTATAGGCATAGAGGGAGCTAGGAGTGTACAAATGAGGTGCGGTTTTCGGCCACGCGATCGTGATCGAATGCTCTAGATGATGGAGAGGGTTTTGGTGGGTTTTGGGCCAAATTGGAAGGGTGTTGGGTTGGAACACACACGAGGCCTTTTCGGTTCCTCGGTTAACCGTTGGAGCACCAAACGAAATCCAAATGGTACGAAACTTGACAGCCGGTCTACCGGTAGTAAACCAAGGCCGCTTGGCAAGTCTCGGTCCTATCCGGAAATGTTTAATCCCCACACACGAAAGAAAGGTAGAAATGACCACCGGAGGAGACGGAGCACCGGAATGCAAAACGGACAACGGGGAAAATGCTCGGATGCATGAGATGAACACATATGCAAAAGTAATGCACATGATGACATGATATGAGATGCATGACAACGACAACAACACACAGAGACAAAAACCCGAACCCGAGGAAATAAAGTAACTTAATGCCGGAAACGGCAAGAGTTGGAGTACATATTAGGTAAATTACATCCGGGGTGTTACAACACTCCACCACTACGAAAGGATCTCGTCCCGAGATCTAGGACTGGAAGAACGCCGGGTACTCAGAACGGAGGTGATCCTCGCGTTCCCAGGTGGCTTCACGGTCGGAATGGTGTGACCACTTGACTTTGAGGAATTTGATTGACTTATTGCGAGTCTTGTGTTCAGTCTCTTCAAGAATAGCAACGGGGTGCTCACGATAAGAGAGATCTTCTTGGAGCTCAATGTCTTCGAAGTTAACGGTGCGGTCAGGTGTCTTGAAGCACTTGCGGAGATGAGAGACATGGAACACGTCATGCACATTGGCAAAGTGTGAAGGAAGCTCGAGTTGATAGGCGAGATTGCCTCTCTTGCCGACGATCTTGAAAGATCCCATGTATCTAGGGGCAAGCTTCCCTTTGATACCAAAGCGACGAGTACCTTTCATTGGAGAGACGTGGAGGTAAACATGATCTCCGATCTCGAAAGCCAAATCATGGTGCTTACTATCATAGTAGCTCTTCTGGCGCGATTGCGCTGCTTTGAGGTTATCTCGAATGACTTTACACATTTCCTCTGCCTCTGTGATTAAGTCATTTCCCAGAAGTTGACGTTCACCGGTTTCAGACCAGTTGAGAGGGGTACGACACTTCCTGCCATACAGAATTTCGAATGGGGCCTTGCCCGAACTTGCTTGAAAACTGTTGTTGTAGGAGAATTCAGCATATGGAAGACAGTCCTCCCACTTCATGCCGAAGGAGATCACACAAGCCCTGAGCATATCTTCAAGAATCTGGTTGACACGCTCGACTTGACCGCTAGTTTGAGGATGGAAAGCTGTACTGAAGCGGATGTTGGTGCCCATGGCCTTCTGAAAAGAATCCCAAAACTTGGAGGTAAAGATGCTGCCATGGTCTGAAGAGATCACCTGTGGAATACCGTGCAGAGAGACAATCTGAGAGGTGTAGAGCTCCGCCAATTGAGCTGCAGTGATAGACTTTTTGATGGGCAGAAAGTGAGCCACTTTAGTGAGTTTGTCGATGACAACGAATATAGCATCATTGCCACGCTTGGACTTTGGAAACCCAGTCACGAAGTCCATCTCAATGTGGTCAAACTTCCATTCTGGAATGGCAAGAGGTTGGAGGAGAGAAGCTGGCCTTTGGTGTTCTGCCTTCACTCTTCTGCAGACATCACACTCATTCACGAACTGAGCAATCTCGAGCTTCATTCGAGTCCACCAATAAGCCTGCTTGAGGTCCTGATACATCTTCATGCTCCCAGGGTGGATGGAGAGGAGTGAATTGTGAGCCTCGTTCATGATAACCTTATGAAGATCACCTTTGGGCACAACAATACGATCCTCGAAGAAGAGAGTATCCTTGTCATCAAGGCGGTAGCACTTGTACTTGGGTTGACTCTTGGAAATCCCAATCTTCACCTTCTTCACCATAGCATCAAGAAGTTGAGCCTCACGAATCTGGTCTTCCAAGGTAGGAGAGACTTGAAGGTTGGCGAGGAAACCTTGAGGAACAACTTGCAGATTGAGTTTGCGGAAAGCTTGACAAAGCTCGGGTTGGTAAGGCTTGAGAATCAGACTGTTGCAATAAGCCTTCCTGCTCAATGCATCAGCAATCACATTGGCCTTGCCTGGAGTATACTCGATACTCGGATTATACTCTTGAATCATTTTGACCCATCGAGTCTGCCTGAGGTTGAGATTAGGCTGAGTGAAGATGTACTTGAGACTCTTGTGGTCAGTGAAGATGTCCACTTTTCTTCCCAATAAGAGATGTCTCCAAGTCAAAAGAGCATGCACAACTGCCGCCAACTCGAGGTCATGAGTGGGGTAGTTCTTTTCGTTTGGCTTCAACTGGCGAGAGGTATAAGCCACAACTTTCTTCTCTTGCATCAACACTGCACCAAGCCCTTGAAGAGAGGCATCGCAGAAGACCTCGAACGGTTTGGATTCATCAGGAGGAGTCAGAACTGGAGCAGTGACCAATTTCTCTTTCAAAGTGTTGAAAGTGATG
Organism: Triticum dicoccoides; assembly: GCF_002162155.2. Lineage (NCBI taxonomy): Eukaryota > Viridiplantae > Streptophyta > Magnoliopsida > Poales > Poaceae > Triticum > Triticum dicoccoides. The sequence continues at coordinate 197,182,775 of NC_041380.1, forward strand.
TCACATTCCGGAGACCAAACGTACTTGACGTGCTTCTGGAGAAGGTTTGAGAGAGGCTTCGCGATCTTTGAAAAGTTCTCAACGAACCTTCGACAGTAGCTTGCGAGACCGAGGAAGCTACGGAGTTGCTTCACGTTCTGAGGTGGTTCCCAATTCACAATTGTGGACACCTTCTCAGGATTTACCGCAATGCCCTTGGCAGAGATGATATGTCCAATATAAAGAACCTCATCGAGCCAAAACTCGCACTTTGAGAACTTGGCGTAGAACTGGTGTTCCCTGAGCTTATCGAGAGCTTATCGAGCACCAAACGCAAGTGCTTGGCATGATCTTCCTTGTTCTTTGAAAAGACCAGAATGTCATCGAGATAGACCAAAACAAAGTCATTGGTGTAGGCGTTGAAGATGAAGTCCATCATGCGAGAGAAAGTCGGAGGAGCGTTGACGAGGCCAAAAGACATGACATTGTATTCATATGAACCATAGCTTGTCCTGAAAGCCGTCTTGGGAATATCTTGCTCACGGATTCGAATCAGATAATAACCCATACGGAGATCAAGCTTGGAGAATACTTGGGCACCTTTTAGTTGTTCGAACAGCTCGTTGATGTTGGGAAGTGGGTACTTGTTCTTGATAGTCTTCTTGTTCAATGGACGATAGTCAACACAAAGTCGGTCCGTTCCATCCTTCTTCTTCACAAAGAGTACTCCACAACCCCATGGAGAGGAACTAGGTCGAATGAGACCCATTTGCTCTTGAATATCGAGTTGCTTCTTCAGCTCCTTCAACTCTTCAGGTCCGAGCTTATAAGGACGCTTGCAAGCCGGTTCCGTGCCAGGCTCAAGATCGATGATGAATTCAACTGGCCGGTGCAGAGGCATTCCTGGAAGCTCTTCTGGAAAGACGTCTTGATATTCGCAAACGACTGGAATTTGAGAGATGGCATCCATTTCACCCTTCTCATTGAGAGAAAACAGACGGATGGTATCATCACGAGCAGCAAAGACAATTACATCCTCAGAGGAATGAGTCAATTGAATCTGCCTGGTAGCACAATCAAGCTGAGCCTTGTGCTTAGAAAGCCAGTCCATTCCAAGAATAAGATCAATATCCGAGTCACCAAGAACCGAAGGAGAAGATAGAAATTTGTAGTCACCCAAAGTGATAGTAACATCCAGAGCAATGGAGTTATCATGCATGCGCCTACCGGGAGAGACAACTGGTAACGGTCTTGGCAAAATTTGCAAGGCCAACCCATGCTTAGATGTAAACGGTCTTGAGATGAAACAATGCGATGCACCAGTGTCAAAAAGAACTTTAGCTGGAATATCGTTAACAGGAAGGTTACCCATGATGACATCTGACGAGTCCTCTGCCTGAGCTGCGTTCATGAAGTTGACCTTGGCGTGCTTGGGGTTATGCTTGACCACAGCTGTACTTGCCGATCTCATAGGAGGAGGAGGAGGGAGACGCCTCTGATTGAAGCATTTGTTGGCATAGTGACCCTTTTGTTGGCCCTTGTTGCACGTGACCTCTGAAAGCAGACGGTGATACGGAGCACTCGATCTTGGAGCTTGAGACGAAGTCTTGTTCTGAAAGCCAGGGTTGGGTGGGTGGGAAGATCCACTACCACCTTTGCTCTTCTGATACGGGTGACGGAACGGAGGAGGAGGAAGCCAATACTTCTGCTGCTTGGCCACTTGAGTAGAGGAAGAAGGAGTAGCATCTCTGACTCGCTTCTTGGAAGCATCACACTTTAGTTGAGCAGCCTCTTGCTTCAATGCCATGTTGTAGAACTCATCGTACCTCAAGGGCTCAAAGAGAACAAGAGCTAGCTGGATTTCTTCTTTGAGACCACCCCTGAACTGGTATATCACGCTCTTCTCGTCAGGGACGTCCTGCTTAGCAAAGCGGGCGAGCTTCTGAAACAACTTGTTGTAGTCATAGACAGACAAAGAGCCTTGCTTCAGGTTGCGGAATTCCTCACGCTTGCTTTTAACCACGCTCTGAGGAATATGATGAGCTTTGAAGTCTTGACGGAATTCATCCCAGGTAATCACATGACCTCCTCTGGAATCCTTGTACTGCTGGAACCATTCTGCAGCTTGGTCTTTGAGTTGGAAGGAAGCGAACTTGACAAAGTCCTCAGGCCTGACGTTACTGCACTCGAAATGCTTGCACAAGTCCACAAGCCAATCGTCAGCATCAGTTGCCTCAACACAATTGCTGAAAGTCTTTGGCTGGTTAGCAAGGAACTGGTTGAGTGTAGCAAAGTGATTCTGATTGTTGCCTTGGTTGCCTTGGTTCGCTTGGTTGCGCTCTTGAAGAATTTGCATGATCAACTTCGTGTTTGCATTGGTAGCGGCCATCGCAGCTTGCCATGCCTCCGAAGGAGGAGGAGGTGGTGGCGGATCCTGATTCTGATTCTGATTGCTGCTCTTAGCAGGAGCCATCCTGAAGAGGGTGACATCCGTTAGCACATTGACAGATAAAATTGAAGCTGAATCAAGCGGGTTGAAATATCAACATATAGTCTTCACATCCGAACATAAGAACGAATGCATTCCACTTCAAATGGTCACATATCAATAAATTGAGAAGCCACTTAGAATTTAGGTAGAGGAATAAATCAACAAGGTACGGATCAAGAACGAATACTCGGTAAGAAATCCCAATCTCAAACCAAATATCCGTGGAAGAAGAGCTAGAGCTACAAGAATTCCCACCTATGAAACTGCCGAACCTTTCCGGTTATGCAATCAGGTGTTGGGGATATAGGGGAAGCATAATATCTCACCCAAATCTAGCAAATCCTACATCCAGCTGTATCCATCCTTCAACACATAACCGAGAAAAACTTCAGAAACCATCTACCTCAACCTTCGAAAAGAATCCGTTATACAAGTTATGGCAATACTCCCGAACTCTCGGCCCAGTACAGGGTGGCGTCGAGGTTATCTCACCAACAACTGCACAAAAGAGATTTTAGATGTCGGCATGCTAAACTCAGGTATTCCAGAACTGCAATGATAAAATTGTGACGACAACACCTCGGAGCTCAACTCCCCGGGACACTGCCACGACCCCTAAATGACAGGAGGCACCAAGAACAATGTTCTCGTCACAAATCCATCGGAAAGATTCCAAGACACCCGCGTGATCCTAAATTTTTTTAGTGAAATTTGAGAAGAGAAGAGTCAAAACTCTATGTCAGGATGCCTTACCAGAGTGATGAAGGGACTGGGGAGTGAAAAGAATTCCTAAACTCTCCGATATATAATTCCTAAATGACTCAAAACATTTTTCTAGACTCAACCACGGCTGCTAAAAACGATCAAGCACTGGGGGCTCCTAAGGTCGGGGAAGGCTCTGATACCAACTTGTAACGCCCTTGATGCGGCTATATCTCCTACGTGTCGAAGCACGACTTAGAGGCATAACCGCATTGAAAGCAATGTCGCAAGTAAGGCAATCTTCACAACATCCCATGTAAATAGATAATAAAAGGGGAAGGTACATAGTTGGCTTACACTCGCCACGTCAAACAAAGTACATAAAGAGCATTACATCATCCAATCACTCATGGCCCGACTATGGTGCCAAAATAAAAGATCAACCCAACATGCGACACGGTCCCGATCGCCCCAACTGGGCACCACTACTGATCATCAGGGAAAGACACATAGTAACGGTGTGAATCCTCGTCGAACTCCCACTCGAGCTCAAGCGCGTCATTTGGAATGGAGTCATCAGGCCCTGCATCTGGTTTGGAAGTAATCTGTGAGCCATAGGGACTCAGCAATCTTGCACCCTCACGATCAAGACTATTTAAGCTTATAGGTAAGGCAAGGTAATATGTGGAGCTGCAGCAAGCGACTAGCATATGTGGTGGCTACCCTGTTCGCAAAAGAGAGCGAGAAGAGAAAGCAAAGCACGAACAGATAACTATAGAACAACTAGCAGCAAGCATTACTCCAACACCGTGTTCACTTTCCGGACTCCGCCGAGAAGAGACCATCACGGTAACTCACACAGTTTGATTCATTTCAATTAAGTTTAGGTTCAAGTTATCTACAACCGGACATTAACAAATTCCCATCTGCCCATAACCGCGGGCACGGCTTTTGAAAGTTCAAATCCCTGCAGGGGAGTCCCAACTTAGCCCATGACAAGCTCTCATGGTCAATGAAGGATATACCTTCCCCCGAGACATTCCGATCAGACTCGGTATCCCGGTTCTACAAGACACTTCGACAAGTTAAAACAAATCCAGCAACACCGCCCGAATGTGCCGGCAAATCCCGATAGGAGCTGCACATATCTCGTTCTCAGGGCACACTCAGATTGTCTTAGGTACGGGTAGGCCAGCCCAGAGTTGCCCCTGGTGGCCACCGGCAGCTGACAGGTTGGACCAACACTCAGAGGAGCACTGGCCCGGGGGGGTTTAAATAAGACGACCCTCGGGCTCCGGAAACCCACGAGAAAAAGAGGCTAGGTGGAAAATGGTAAAACCAAGGTTGGGCATTGCTGGAGGAGTTTTATTCAAGGCGAACTGTCAAGGGGTTTCCATTATCACCCAACCGCGTAAGGAACGCAAAATCCGGGAACATAACACCGATATGACGGAAACTAGGGCGGTAAGAGTGGAACAAAACACTAGGCTAAAAGGCCGAGCCTTCCACCCTTTACCAAGTATATAGATGCATTAAGATAACAAGGTAATATAATGATATCCCAACAAGTAAATAATGTTCCAACAAGGAACGGTCTCCAATCTTCACCTGCAACTAGCAACGCTATAAGAGGGGCTGAGCAAAGCGGTAACATAGCCAATCAACGGTTTGCTAGGGCATGGTGGGTTAGAGGTTTGACATGAAAATTTGGGAGGCATGATAAGAAAGTGGTAGGCATCGTAGCATAGGCATAGCAAAAGAGCGAGCATCTAGCAAAGCAAAGATAGAAGTGATTTCGAGGGTATCATCATCTTGCCTACAAAGTTGTCAGAGTTGACTGGATCCTCGAAAGCAAACTCAACGGGATCCTAGTTAGCGAACTCGTCACCCGGCTCTACCCAAGCAAGAGAAACAAGCAAAGGGAACGCAATCAACCACGTGCAAAGCTCAAACAACATGATGCAAACATGGTATGCTATGCGGGATGCGAAATGTGATGCATATGCAAGATTTGACAAGAGATGAATGACCCTGGCCTCAACATGGAAATACAAGTGTGCCACTGGAAAGGTGAGATGATTTCGCTTGAAAACGATATAAAGAACGCCGGAATCGGAGGCACGGTTTGGAAATGGCAAGCGAAACAAATATGGCACCGGTCTGTGATATACAGCAAGTAGCCATCTAAATGCAACAAGATAGTTATGCTAAAGCACTCAAACATGGCAATGAAATGCATGGAAGGGATCCATTCATGATGCTTAACAAAATATGAACACTAAGCTACGGCCAATTCATCCATTAACAGGTTCAAACAAGTACGGCAAAACTGCAATTGGTAAACAGATCTCAGACTTAGTGAAATTAACACTTGTCTGGAATTTCAGATCAGGTAGCACACTTTGGAGCAAGAAAACTATATGCTACAGGAACTTAACATGGCAAAGTAAGGCATGGCATGGAGCTACTAAAAGATCTTAAGAAAAGTCCCTTAGTGACCTTGAGCCCAAAGGGATCACAAAATACAATTGCAAGCATGTGAACATGGCAAAAACATAATCAGATCTCAGACTTAGCGAAAAACTGGAGCATGCAAATCAGATATCAAGTAGGCATGTTTACGAGCTCGATGCACTCGCTACAAAGCAAGGCATGACAATATACGCATACACCCATCAAGAATACACATTATAAAAGCTAGACATGGCAAGAACAACAACATAGCATGCACGGATCAACTACAACATCCACGGCAAAATCGCTAACAAGTAGACGATCTGCCTAGTTTCACAAAATAGTAAAAGTAGAGCTCGATTGACTCAAGCCAGGGTGCTCCATAAATGCAAACAAAGACACGCATGGATAGAGCACTAAAATATTAACAAATCATCCTTAATGATCATCCTCAAAAGAGGCATGGATCACTAGGACACAACATGAACATATGGCATATTGATAAAAACAGATCAAGGACTTAGTGGAAATGCAAGTCCCTGAAATCAGCATTAACGAATGCTCCACTTTGCAAGCTTGTGCTAGTCACCACACACATCACAAAAATACATGGATTGCACCTCTAGAAAGATGGCAAAGCATATGACAAAACACATGTAGAGCTCATGGGCATATCATGCACACAATAATCATGGCAAAAATGACAAATAGCCATTTGGAGCAGCAGATCTGACAACTAACTCAAATAGCACTCTTCCAACATCATTTCGGGCATCAAAATGAACTCAAATGAAAATGATGCAATGAGATGAAATGATTTGCTCTCTGAGACGAACATTTTGATATGGTATATGCCCAAAACGGATTTACGGATGCAAAGTTATGACACAATGAACATGGCAATATAATTAGGGTTAGGGAAGAAAAAGTCAACCAGAGATTTCGGATCCAGATCCAGATTGGGATCTCACCGGAGTTACTATTCATGTGCGGAAAACGAGGTTCGTCGGCCGGAGTTGGAGCTCAAGGTCGCCGGGGAAGGTCCGGCCGGAACTTGGGGAGGCGGAGGCGGCGGAGGGCGTCGCCGGCGTGGTCGCCGGCGCCGGGCGGTGGCGGCGCGGCCTTGCCGGAGTTGAGGAGGCGCGGCGGAGCGGCCGCCGGATTTGAGGCGAAGGGCGGCGAGGAGGTCCGGCCGCCGGAGTTGAGGAGGAAGCGGCGCGGTGATGCGCCTGGCGCGGAGAGGCGCGACCTGGTCGGGCGGCGGGGAGGGCCGGCCCCGGGCTTCGCGGGCCTCCGAGGTGGGAGGAGGCGGCCGGCCACGTGGTGCCCTGTCAGTGGCTGCGGGCGGCGGCGGACGAAGTGTCCGGCGCGGCGGACATGTCCGGTGGCGGCGGATCTGGTTCTTTAGGGTTTCGGGGGGAAGAAGAACCGAAATTTCGTGAGGGGGTGATATTTATAGGCATAGAGGGAGCTACGAGTGTCCAAAGGAGGTGCGGTTTTTGGCCACACGATCTTGATCGAATGCTCTAGATGATGGAGAGGGTTTTGGTGGGTTTTGGGCCAAATTGGAAGGGTGTTGGGCTGCAACACACACGGGGCCTTTTTGGTCCCTCGGTTAACCGTTGGAGCACCAAACGAAGTCCAAATGGTACGAAACTTGACAGGCGGTCTACCGGTAGTAAACCAAGGCCGCTTGGCAAGTCTTGGTCCAATCCGGAAATGTTTAATCCCCACACACGAAAGAAAGGTATAAATGACCACCAGAGGAGAACGGAGCGCCGGAATGCAAAACGGACAACAGGGAAAATGCTCGGATGCATGAGATGAACACGTATGCAAAAGCAATGCACATGATGACATGATATGAGATGCATGACAACGACAACAACACACGGAGACAAAAACCCGAACCCGAGGAAATAAAATAACTTAACGCCGGAAACGGCAAGATTTGGAGTACATATTAGGTAAATTACATCCAGGGTGTTACATTAATGTTGGACAAGGAAGACAACGTAATGGGTTATGTTTTCTTATATCTGAAATAAAGTATATTGTCATGGATCATCCAACATGTTGAGCTTGCTTTTCCCCCTCATGCTAGCCAAATTCTTTGCACCAAGTAGAGATACTACTTGTGCTTCCAAATACCCTTAAACCCGGTTTTGCCATGAGAGTCCACCATATCTACCTATGGATTGAGTAAGATCCTTCAAGTAAGTTGTCATCGATGCAAGAAATAAAAATTTCTCTCTAAATATGTATGATTGATTGGTGTGGAGGAAATAAGCTTTATACAATCTTGTGATGTGGAAGAAATAAAAACGACGGACTGCATAATAAAGGTCTATATCACAAGTGGCAATATAAAGTGACGTTCTTTCGCATTAAGATTTTGTGCATCCAACCCTGAAAGTGCATGACAACCTCTGCTTGCCTCTGTGAAGGGCCTATATTTTACTTTTATCTCCTACCTTATGCAGAAGTCATGGTGATCTTCACCTTTCCTTTTTACATTTTATCCTTTGGCAAGTTCAGTGTGTTGGAAAGATCCTGATATATATATCTAATTGGATGGAAGTTAGCATGAGCTATTATTGTTGACATTACCCTAGAGGTAAAAGGTTGGGAGGCAAAACTATAAGCCGCTATCTTTCTCTGTGTCCTATTAAAACTCTGTAACCACAAGTATTGCGTGAGTGTTAGCAATTGTGAAAGACTACATGATAGTTGAGTATGTGGGCTTGCTGAAAAGCTCTAACATAGACTCTTTCCGATGTTATGATAAATTGCAATTGCTTCAATGACTGAGATTATAGTTTGTTAGTTCTCAATAAAGTTTCTGATTCATACTTTGCATTGTGAATAGATTATTACTTGAGCATAAGAGACCATACAGCATTATCCATATATGTTTCTGTTTTAATAATGATCATGATGCCCTCATGTCCGTATTTTATTTTATCGACACGTCTACCTCTAAGCATGTGGACATATTTATCGTTATCGGCTTTCGCTTGAGGACAAGCAAGGTCTAAGCTAGGGGGAGTTGATACATCCATTTTGCATCATGCTTTTATATCAATATTTATTGCATTATGGGCTGTTATTACACATTATGTCACAATACTTATGCCTATTCTCTCTTATTTTACAAGGTTTACATAAGGTGGGAGAATGCCGGCAGCTGGAATTCTGGGCTGGAAAAGGAGAAAATATTAGAGACCTATTCTGCACAACTCCAAAAGTCCTAAAACTCCATGAAAGTTATTTTTGGAAATAATAAAAAATACTGAGCGAAGAAAATACCAGAGGGGGCCCACGCCCTGGCCACGAGAGTGGGGGGCGCGCCCTACCCCCCTGGGCGCGCCCCCTACCTCGTGGGCCCCCTGTTGGCCCTCCGGTGCCCATCTTCTGCTATATGAAGTCTTTCTCCGAGAAAAAAAATCATAAGCAAGCTTTCGGGACGAGACTCCGCCGCCACGAGGCGGAACCTTGGAGGAACCAATCTAGGGCTCTGGTGGAGCTTTCTGCCGGGGACACTTCCCCCCGGGAGGGGGAAATCATCGCCATCGTCATCACCAACGCTCCTCTCATCGGGAGGGGGCCAATCTCCATCAGCATCTTCACCAGCACCATCTTCTCTCAAACCCTAGTTCATCTCTTGTATCCAATTCTTGTCTCTAAGTCTGGGATTGGTACCTATAGGTTGCTAGTAGTGTTGATTACTCCTTGTAGTTGATGCTAGCCGGTTTATTTGGTGGAAGATCATATGTTCAGGTCCTATATGCATATTAATACCCCTCTGATTATGAACATGAATTTTCTTTGTGAGTAGTTACTTTTGTTCCCGAGGACATGGGAGAAGTCTTGCTATTAGTAGTCATGTGAATTTGGTATTCGTTCGATATTTTGATGAGATGTATGTTGTCTCTCCTCTAGTGGTGTTATGTGAATGTCGACTACATGAAATTTCACCATTATTTGGGCCTAGAGGAAGGCATTGGGAAGTAATAAGTAGATGATGGGTTGCTAGAGTGACAGAAGATTAAACCCTAGTTTATGCATTGCTTCGTAAGGGGCTGATTTGGATCCATATGTTTCATGCTATGGTTAGGTTTACCTTAATACTTCTTTTGTAGTTGCGGATGCTTGCAATAGGAGTTAATCATAAGTGGGATTCTTGTCCAAGTAAGGACATCACCCAAGCACTGGTCCACCCACATATCAAATTATCAAAGTACCAAACACAAATCATATGAGCGTGATGAAAACTAGCTTGACGATAATTCCCATGTGTCCCGGGAGCGCTGTCTTCTATATAAGAGTTTTTCCAGGCTTGTCCTTTGCTACAAAAAGGATTGGGCCACCTTGCTGCACTTTATTTACTTTTGTTACTTGTTGCTCGTTACAAATTATCTTATCACAAAACTATCTATTACCTATAATTTCAGTGCTTGCAGAGAATACCTTGCTGAAAACCGCTTATCATTTCCTTCTGCTCCTCGTTTGGTTCGACACTCTTACTTATCGAAAGGACTACGATAGATCCCCTATACTTCTGGGTCATCAGTTAGTTACGGGATGTAGCATTACAGAACGAGTAAAGAGACTTGCTGGTAACAAGATTGAACTAGGTATGATGATACCGACGATCGAATCTCGGGCAAGTAACATACCGATGACAAAGGGAATAATGTATGTTGTTATGCGGTTTGACCGATAAAGATCTTCGTAGAATATGTAGGAACCAATATGAGCATCCAGGTTCCGCTATTGGTTATTGACTGGATATGAGTCTCGGTCATGTCTACATAGTTCTCGAACCCGTAGGGTCCGCACGCTTAACATTCGGTGACGATCAATATTATGAGTTTATGTGTTTTGATGTACCAAAGGTTGTTCGGAGTCCCAGAGGTGATCATGGGCATGACGAGGAGTCTCAAAATGGTTGAGACATAAAGATCGATATATTGGATGACTATGGTTGGACATCGCAATGGTTCCGGGTGAGTTCGGGCATTTACCGGAGTACCGGGAGGTTACCGGAACCCCCCGGGAGGTAAATGGGCCTTATTGGGCCATAGTGGGAGAGAGGAGAAGGAAGCCTAGGAGGGGGCGCACCCCCCAAGCCCAACCCGAATTGGGTGGGGGGCCGGCCCCCTTTCTTTCCTCCTTCCTCCCCCTTCCTTCCTCTCCTAGTCCAACTAGGGAAGGGGGGGGGATCCTACTCCCGGTGGGAGTAGGACTCCTCCAGGGAGCGCCATAGAGGGCCGGCCCTCCCCCTCGTCCACTCCTTTATATACGGGGGGAGGGGCACCCCATGAACACACAAGTTAACAATTATCTTAGCCGTGTGCGATGCCCCCCTCCACCATAATCCACCTCGGTCATATCGTAGCGGTGCTTAGGCAAAGCCCTATTCCTGTAGCTTCATCATCACCGTCATCATGTCGTCGTGCTGACGAAACTCTCCCTCGACACTCAGTTGGATCTAGAGTTCATGGGACGTCACCGAGCTGAACGTGTGCAGATCGCAGAGGTGCCGTACCTTCAGTGCTAGGATCGGTCGGATCGTGAAGACGTTCGACTACATCATCTGTGTTGTCATAACGCTTCCGCTTATGGTCTACGAGGGTACATGGACAACACTCCTCCCCTCTTGTTTCTATGCATCACCATGATAGATCTTGCATGTGCATAGGAAAATTTTGAAATTACTGCGTTCCCCAACAGTGGCATCCGAGCCAGGTCAATGCGTAGATGTTATATGCACAAGTAGAACACAAAGGAGTTGTGGGCATGGGTATATAGATATTTCTTGCCATCACTAGTTGATTCTTGATTCAGCGGTATTGTTGGATGAAGCGGCCCAGACCGACATTACGCGTACACTTACGCGAGATTGGTTCTACAGACGTGCTTCGCACACAAGTGGCTAGTGGGTGTCTATTTCTCCAGCTTTAGTTGAATCTGATTCAATGAACAGGGTTCTTTCTGATGATCAAAAAGTAATCACTATACCGCGTTGTGGTTTTTGGATGCGTAGGTAAGAACGATTCTTGCTCAGCCCGTAGCAGCCATGTAAAACTTGCAACAACAATGTAGAGGACGTCTAACTTGTTTTTGCAGGGCATGTTGTGATGTGATATGGTCAAGACATGATGCTAAATTTTATTGTATGAGATGATCATGTTTTGTCACGGAGTTATTGGCAACTGGCAGGAGCCATATGGTTGTCTCTTTATTGTATGAAATGCAATCACCATGTAATTGCTTTACTTTATCACTAAGCAGTAGCGATAGTTGTAGAAGCAATAGTTGGCGAGACGACAACGATGCTTCAATGGAGATCAAGGTGTCAAGCCGGTGACGATGGTGATCGTGACAGTGCTTTGAAGATGGAGATCAAAGGCACAAGATGATGATGGCCATATCATATCACTTATATTGATTGCATGTGATGTTTATCCTTTATGCATCTTATTTTGCTTAGTTCACTGGTAGCATTATAAGATGATCTCTCACTAAATTTAAAGGTATAAGTGTTCTCCCTGAGTAAGCACCGTTGCTACAGTTCGTCGTGCCGAGACACCACGTGATGATCGGGTGTGATAAGCTCTACGTTCACATACAACGGGTGTAAGCCAGTTTTGCACATGCAGAATACTCGGGTTAAACTTAACGAGCCTAGCATGTGCAGATATGGCCTCGGAACACTAAGACCGAAAGGTCGAGCGTGAATCATATAGTAGATATGATCAACATAGTGATGTTCACCATTGAAAACTACTCCATCTCACGTGATGATCGGACATGGTTTAATTGATATGGATCACATGATCACTTAGATGATTAGAGGGATGTCTATCTAAGTGGGAGTTCTTAAGTAATTTGATTAATTGAACTTTAATTCATCATGAACTTAGTACCTGATAGTATTTTACCTGTCTATGTTGTTGTAGATAGATGGCCCGTGCTGTTGTTTTGTTGAATTTTAATACGTTCCTAGAGAAAGCTAAGTTGAAAGACGATGGTAGCAACTACACGGACTGGGTCCGTAACTTGAGGATCATCCTCATTGCTACACAGAAGAATTACGTCCTGGAAGCACCGCTAGGTGGCAAACCCACTGCAGGAGCAACGCCAGATGTTATGAACACCTAGCAGAGCAAAGCTGATGACTACTCAATAGTTCAGTGTACCATGCTTTACGACTTAGAACTGGTACTTCAACGATGTTTTGTACGTCATGGAGCATATGAGATGTTCCAGGAGTTGAAGTTAATATTTCAAGAAAATGCCCGGATTGAGAGATATGAAGTCTCCAATAAGTTCTACAGCTGCAAAATGGAGGAGAATAGTTCTGTCAGTGAACATATACTCAGAATGTCTGGGTACCACAACCACTTGACTCAGCTGGGAGTTAATCTTCCTGATGATAGTGTCATTGACAGAGTTCTTCAATCACTGCCACCAAGCTACAAGAGCTTCATGATGAACTATAATATGCAAGGGATGGATAAGACGATTCCCAAGCTCTTCGCAATACTAAAGGCTATGGAGGTAGAAATCAAGAAGGAGCATCAAGTGTTGATGGTCAACAAGACCGCTAGTTTCAAGAAAAATGGTAAAGGGAAGAAGGGGAACTTCAAGAAGAACAGCAAGCAAGTTGCTTCTCAAGTGAAGAAGCCCAAGTCTGGACCTAAGCCTGAGACTGAGTGCTTCTACTGCAAAGGGACTGATCATTGGAAGCGGAACTGCACCAAGTATTTGGCGGAGAAAGAAGGATGGCAAAGTGAAAGATATATTTGATATACATGTTATTGATTTGTACCTTACTAATGCTCGTAGTAGCGCCTGGGTATTTGATACTGGTTCTGTTGCTAATATTTGCAACTTGAAACAGGGTCTACAGATTAAGCAAAGATTCGCTAAGGATGAGGTGATGATGCGTGTGGGAAATGGTTCCAAAGTCGATGTGATCGCCGTCGGCACGCTACCTCTACATCTACCTTCGGGATTAGTTTTAGACCTAAATAATTGTTATTTGGTGCCAGCGTTGAGCATGAACATTATTTCTGGATCTTGTTTGATGCGAGACGGTTATTCATTTAAATCAGAGAATAATGGTTGTTCTATTTATATGAATAATATCTTTTATGGTCATGCACCCTTGATGAGTGGTCTGTTTTTACTAAATCTTGATAGTAGTGATACACATATTCATAGTATTGAAGCCAAAAGATATAAGTTTAATAATGATAGTGCAACTTATTTGTGGCACTGCCGTTTAGGTCATATTGGTGTAAAGCGCATGAAGAAACCCCATGCTGATGGGCTTTTGGAATCACTTGATGCTTGCGAACCATGCCTCATGGTCAAGATGACTAAGATTCCGTTCTCCAGAACAATGGAGCGAGCAACCGACTTATTGGAAATAATACATACTGATGTATCCGGTCCGATGAGTGTTGATGATCGCGGCGGGTATCATTATTTTCTTACATTCACAGATGATTTGAGCAGATATGGGTATATCTACTTGATGAAACATAAGTCTGAAACATTTGAAAAGTTCAAAGAGTTTCAGAGTGAAGTGGAAAATCATTGTAACAAGAAAATTAAGTTTCTACGATCTGATCGTGGAGGTGAATATTTGAGTTATGAGTTTGGTCTTCATTTGAAACAATGCAGAATAGTTTTGCAACTCATGCCACCTGGAACACCACAACGTAATGGTGTGCCCGAACGTCGTAACCGCACTTTATTAGATATGGTGCGATCTATGATGTCTCTCACTGATTTACCGCTATCGTTTTGGGGTTATGCTTTAGAGACAGCTGCATTCACGTTAAATAGGGCACCATCAAAATCCGTTGAGACGACACCTTATGAACTTTGGTTTGGCAAGAAACCCAAGTTGTCGTTTCTTAGAGTTTGGGGCTGCGTTGCTTATGTGAAAAAGCTTCAACCTGATAAGCTCGAACCCAGATCGTAGAAATGTGTCTTCATAGGATACCCAAAGGAGACTGTTGGGTACACCTTCTATCACAGATTGGAAGACAAGATATTCGTTGCTAAGAATGGATCCTTTCTATAGAAGGAGTTTCTCTCAAAAGAAGTGAGTGGGAGGAAAGTAGAACTTGATGAGGTAATTGTACCTACTCCCTTATTAGAAAGTAGTTCATCACTAAAATCAGTTCCAGTGATTCATACACCAGTAAGTGAGGAAGCTAATGATGGTGATCATGAAACTTCTGATCAAGTTACTACCAAACCTCGTAGGTCAACTATAGTAAGATCCACACCAGAGTGGTACAGTAATCCTATTATGGAGCTCATGTTACTTGAACATGATGAACCTACGAACTATGAGGAAGCGATGATGAGCCCAGATTCCATAAAATGGCTTGAGGCCATGAAATCTGAGATGGGATCCATGTATGAGAACAAAGTGTGGACTTTGGTTGACTTTCCCGATGATCGGCAGGCCATAGAGAATAAATGGATCTTCAAGGAGAAGACTAACGCTGACGGTAATGTTACTGTCTACAAAGCTCAACTTGTTGCAAAAGGTTTTCGACAAGTTCAAGGAGTTGACTACGATGAGACTCTCTCACCTGTAGCGATGCTTAAGTCCGTCTGAATCATGTTAGCAATTGCCACATTTTATGATTATGAAATTTGGCAAATGGATGTCAAAACTGCATTCCTTAATGGATGTCTTAAAGAAGAGTTGTATATGATGCAACCAGAAGGACTTATCGATCCAAAAGGTGCTAACAAAGTGTGCAAGCTCCATCAACCCATTTATGGACTGGTGCAAGCCTCTCGGAGTTGGAATATACGCTTTGATAGTGTGAACAAAGCATATGGTTTTATACAGACTTTCGGAGAAGCTTGTACTTACAAGAAAGTGAGTGGGAGCTATGTAGCATTTCTGATATTATATGTGGATGACATATTGCTGATCGGAAATGATACCGAATTTCTGAATAGCATAAAAGGATACTTGAATAAGAATTTTTGAATGAAAGACCTCGGTGAAGCTGCTTATATATTGGGCACCAAGATCTATAGAGATAGATCAAGAAGCTTAATTGGACTTTCACAAAGCACATACCTTGATAAAGTTTTGAAGAAGTTCAAAATGGATCAAGCAAAGAAAGGGTTCTTGCCTGTGTTACAAGGTGTGAAGTTGAGTCAGACTCAATGCCCGACCACTTCAGAAGATGGAGAGAAAATGAAAGTCATTCCTTGTGCTTCAGCCATAGGTTCTATCATGTATGCAATGCTGTGTACATGACCAGATGTGTGCCTTGCTATTAGTTTAGCAGGGAGGTACCTAAGTAATCCAGGAGTGGATCACTGGACAGCGGTCAAGAACATCCTGAAATACCTGAAAGGACTAAGGATATGTTTCTCGTTTATGGAGGTGACAAAAAGCTCATCGTAAACGGTTACGTTGATGCAAAGCTTTGACACTGATCTGGATGACTGTAAGTCACAAACCGGATATGTATTTCTATTAAATGGTGGAGCTGTCAGTTGGTGCAGTTCCAAGCAAAGCGTCATGGCGGGATCTACATGTGAAGCGGAGTACATAGCTGCTTCGGAAGCAGCAAATGAAGGAGTCTGGATGAAGGAGTTCATATCTGATCTAGGTGTCATATATACCTAGTGCATTGGGTCCAATGAAAATCTTTTGTGACAATACTGGTGCAATTGCCTTGGCAAAGGAATCTAGATTTCACAAGAGGACCAAGCACACCAAGAGACACTTCAATTCCATCCACGATCAAGTTAAGGAGGGAGACATAGAGATTTGCAAGATACATACATATCTGAATGTTGCAGTCCCGTTGACTAAGCCTCTCTCGTGAGCAAAACATGGTCAGCACCAAGACTCCATGGGTGTTAGAATCATTACAATGTAATCTAGATTATTGACTCTAGTGCAAGTGGGAGACTGAAGGAAATATGCCCTAGAGGCAATAATAAAGTTGTTACTTATATTTCCTTATATCATGATAAATGGTTATTATTCATGCTAGAATTGTATTAACTGGAAACTTAGTACATGTGTGAATACATAGATAAACAGAGTGTCACTAGTATGCCTCTACTTGACTAGCTCGTTGATCGAAGATGTTTAAGTTTCCTAGCCATGGACAAAGAGTTGTCATTTGATGAACGGGATCACATCACTAGAGAATGATGTGATTGACTTTACCCATCCATTAGCTTAGCACGATGATCATTTAGTTTACTGCTATTGCTTTCTCCATAACTTATACATGTTCCTATGACTATGATATTATGCAACTCCCGAACACCGGAGGAACACTTAGTGTGCTATCAAACGTCACAACGTAACTTAGTGTGCTATCTCCATAACAGGTGTCTCCAATGGTGTTTGTTGAGTTGGCATAGATCGAGATTAGGATTTGTCACTCCGTGACTAATGAGTTAGTTACGGGATGTATCATTATGGAACGAGTAAAGAGACTTGTCGGTAACGAGATTGAACTAGGTATGATGATACCGACGATCGAATGTCGGGCAAGTAACATACCAATGACAAAGGGAAACGTATGTTGTTATGCGGTTTGACAGATAAAGATATTTGTAGAATATGTAGGAACCAATATGAGAATCCAGGTTCTGCTATTGGTTATTGACCGGAGATGAGTCTCGGTCATGTCTACATAGTTCTCAAACCCGTAGAGTCTGCACGCTTAACATTTAGTGACGATCGATATTATGAGTTTATGTGTTTTGATGTACCAAAGGTTGTTCGGAGTCCCAGATGTGATCACGGGCATGAAGAGGAGTCTCGAAATGGTTGTGACATAAAGATTGATATATTGGATGACTATGTTTGGACATCGGAATGATTCCGGGTGAGTTCGGGCATTTACCGGAGTACCGGGAGGTTACTGGAACCCCTCGGGAGGTATATCGGCCTTATTGGGCCATAGTGGGAGAGAGGAGAAGGAAGCCTAGGAGGGGGTGCGCTCCCCAACCCCATTCCGAATTGGGGGGGGGCACCCCCTTTCCTTCCTCCTTCCTCCCCTTTCCTTCCTCTCCTAGTCCAACTAGGGAAGGGGGGGAATCCTACTCCTGATGGCAGTAGGACTCCTCCAGGGCGTGCCATAGAGGACCGGCCCTCCCCCCTCCTCCACTCCTTTATATACGAGGGAAGGGGCACCCCATGAGCACACAAGTTCACAATTGTCTTAGCCGTGTGCGGTGCCCCCCTCCACCATAATCCACCTCGGTCATATAGTAGCGGTGCTTAGGCGAAGCCCTGTTCCAGTAGCTTCATCATCACTATCATCACGCCGTCGTGCTGATGAAACTCTCCGTCGACACTCAGCTGGATCTAGAGTTTGTGGGATGCCATAGAGCTGAACGTGTGTGTATCGTGGAGGTGCCGTACCTTCGGTGCTAGGATCGGTCAGACCATGAAGATGTTTGACTACATTAACCTCGTTGTCATAATGCTTCCGCTTATGTTCTACGAGGGTACGTGGACAACACTCTTCCCCTCTCGTTGCTATGCATCACCATGATAGATCTTGCGTGTGCATAGGAAATTTTTGAAATTACTGCATTCCCCAATAGGAGGAGCATTGACAAGGCCGAAAGACATGACAGTATATTCATAAGAACCAAAGCTTGTTCTGAATGCTGTCTTTGGGATATCTTGTTCACGAATGGGAATTTGATGATAACCCATACGGAGGTCAAGCTTGGAGAACACTTTAGCACCTTTAAGTTGCTCGAAAAGCTCATTGATATTGGGAAGCGGATACTTGTTCTTGATTGTCTTCTTTTTCAATGGACGGTAATCGACACAAAGTCGGTCCGTGCCATCCTTCTTCCGGATTGCTAGAGATGAACTCGATTCTATCAACCCCACGGAGATGAACTCGGTCTGATCAAACCCAGACGCTCTTGTTCATCGAGCTGTTTCTTCAATTCCTTCAGCTCCTTTGGTCCAAGCTTGTATGGACGCTTGCAAACGAGTTCAATACCAGGCTCAAGATCGATAACGAGTTCAACTGGCCGGTGAGGAGGCATTCCAGGAAGCTCTTTTGGAAAGACGTCTTGGTATTCACAAATGACTAGAATATGAGAAATTGCATCTAGCTCGCCCTTCTCATTGAGAGAAAACAGTCGAATAGTCTCGTCCCAAGGAGCATAGATGATGACATCCTCAAAAGAGTGTGTCAATTGAATCTCCCTGGCAGCACAATCAAGTTGGGCCTTGTGCTGAGAAATCCAATCCATGCCGAGAATTAGATCAATATCAGAGTCGCCAAGAACCATTGGAGAAGACAGAAATTTATAATTGCCCATCTCGATTGTAACATCAGGAATCATCGTGGTAGCCCTGATAGAAGAGCCTGGAGAAACTACTCCCATGGGTTTTCTCAACATCTCCGAAAAGAAATCATGCCTAGCAACAAATGGTCTTGACATGAAACAATGCGATGCACCAGTATGGAATAGAGCTTTAGAAGGAATAGAGTTAACCGAGAGGTTACCCATGATCACATCTGAAGAATCCTCTGCTTGAGCTGCGTTCAACATGTTCACCTTTGCATGCTTTGGATTGTGCTTCACAACTGCATTGTTTGCTGACCTGACCGGAGGAGGAGGCGGAAGGCGCTTCTCGGTGCACTTGTTTGAGTAATGCCCTTTCAAACCACACCTGTGACAAGTGACCTCTAAAAGCGGAGGGTGATAAGGAGTAGGAGCACTTGACCTTGGAGCTTGAGTCTGAGACTTGTTCTAATAGCCTGGGTTGGGTGGGTGGGAAGATCCATGGCCACCTTTGTTCTTCTGCTGGTAGGGCTGATGAAACGGAGGAGGAGGAAGCCAGAACTTCTGTTGCTTAGCTGCCACTTGTGAGGACGAAGAAGACTGAAGTGCATCCCTGAATCTCTTCTTAGAAGCCTCACACTTGAGCTGAGCACCTTCTTGCTTGAGGGCCATGTTATAGAACTAATAAAACTTAGTAGGCTCAACGAGAACGAGAGCTAACTGCAGACCTTCTTTGAGGCCACCCCTGAAGTGATAGATCATGATCTTTTCATCAGGAACATCCTGCCTTGCGAAGCGAGCAAGTTTCTGAAACTGGATGTTGTATTGGTAGACGGACATGCTTCCTTGCTTGAGATTGCGAAATTCCTCACGCTTGCTCTCAACAACACCTGTTGGAATGTGATGAGCTTTGAAAACCCGGTAGAAATCATCCCAGGTAATCACACGACCTCCTCTGGAATCTTTGTATTGTTGATACCAATCAGTAGCTTGGTCCTTGAGCTGAAACGAAGCGAATTTGACATAGTCCTCAGGACTGACATTGCTACATTCAAAATGCTTGTTTATGTCCACGAGCCAATCATTGATGTCCATGGCCTCGACACAAAAGCTGAAAGACTTTGTCTGATTTGCAAGGAACTGGTTGAGGGTAGCAAACTGCGGCTGATTGTTGAACTATCCTTGACCTTGATTTCCTTGATTGCCTTGACCTTGGTTGAGCTCTTGCAAGAGTTGCAAGAGCATCTGGGTGTTGGCGTTGGTGGCTGCCATGACAGCTTGCCATGCCTCCGGAGGCGGAGTTGGTGGCGGAGGTGGAGGGTTCGCCTGACTTCCATCATTGCGGGCCGGATTCAAACGCGTTGGAGGAGCCATCCTGAAGAGGATGACATCCGTTAGAATCTTGATAGGCAGATAGGCAAGCTTAATAGAAATTGCAACATATAGTGTTCACAATAAACATTCGAACAAGGATTGACCGAATGAATTCCAAAGTCAACATCACACATCCATTAAGGTGAGAAGCCACTTGGATAAAGGTTGATGAATGAAACAATAAGGTACGATTGGAACAAATAAGTGGTAAGGATTACCCAATCACAAACCAAATATCTGCGGGAAGAATAACTAGAGATACTTGAATTCCCACCTATAAAACTCCTGAAACTTTCTGGTTATGCAATTTGGTGTTAGGGAGACAGGGAGGCACAATATATATCACACAACTAACATGCCCTACGCTCCAATTGTATCCATCCGTCAACACATAACCAAGAAAACTCCGGAAATCGTGTACCTCAACCTTCAAAAAGCATCTGTTATACGAGCTATGGCAATACTCCCAAACTCCCGCCCCAGTACTGGGTGGCGTTGAGGTTATCTCACCACTAGCTGCAAAAAAGAGATTTTCGATGTCGGAAAACTCAGGTATTCCAGAACTTCAATGATAAAATTGTGACAAAAACACCTCAGAGCTCAACTCCCCAAGACACTGCCACAACCCCTAAATGACAGGAGGCACCAAGAACAATGTTCTTGTCACAAGAATATCAGAACGATCCCAAGATACCCGCGCGATCCTAATTTTTTTCATGGAATTTGTGGAGAGGAAAGTCAAAACATCTGCGTCAGGAGGCCTCACCAGAGCGACGAAGGGTCCGAGGAGTAAAAAGAATCCTACTCTCCGATATATATAACCTTAAGACTCAAAACATTTTTGTTCTAGACACAACAATGTCAATGATTCGATCAATTAGGGAGCTCCTAAGTCGGGGATGGCTCTGATTACCAACTTGTAACGCCCATGATGCGACTATATCTCCCACGTGTCGAGGCACGACATAGAGGCATAATCGCATTGTGGTTTTGTCGCAAGAAGAGTCATCTTCACACAATCCCATGTAATGAACAGGAAAGGGATAAATAGAGTTGGCTTACAATCACCACTTCACACAATACTTAAATAAATCATACATCATCCAAAATACGCACATAGTCCGCCTACAGACAAATCCAAATGAAAAGAAGATAACCCCAAAAGCTAGATCCCCGATCATCCCAACTGGGCTCCACTACTGATCATCTAGAAACGAAACATAGTAACGGCCAAGGTCCTCGTCGAACTCCCACTTGAGTTCGGTAGCATCACCTGCATCGGTATCATCAGCACTTGCAACTGTTTTGGTAGTATCTGTGAGTCACGAGGACTCAACAATCTCAAAACCCACGAGATCAAGACTATTTAAGCTTATGGGCAGGATATGTAAAGAGGTGGAGCTGCAAGAAGCTCTAAGCAAATATGGTGGCTAACATACGAGTACAAGAGTAAGATGAGAAACTACGCAACGATCGTGAAACTAGAAGTGATCAAGAAGTGATCCTGAACTACTTATGTTCAAACATAACCCCACCATGTTCACTTCCCGAACCTGATCGGAAAGAGACCATCACGGTTACACACACGGTTGGTGTCTTTTAATTAAGTCAAGTGTGAAGTTCTCTACAACCAGATATTAGCAAATTCCCATCTTCCACATAACTGCGGGCACAACTCTCGAAAGTTTAAACCCTACAAGGGTGTCCCAACTTAGCCCATGACAAGCTCACGATCCGCGGAGACAATCCTCCATCGCGGGACCCTCCGATCAGACTCGGAATCCCGATGCACAAGATATTTTGACAATGGTAAAACTAGTCTAGCAAGACCTTCCGATGCACCGACCTAGCTTGATAGGAGTAGCGCGACCTCGTTCTCAGGGTACACCAGATGAGCTAAGCGTACAGGTACCAACATAACCCAAGTTGCCAAGGGACGGTCCCACACGGTGCTCTAGTTTGGACCAACACTCATGTGGAGCACTAGCCCAGGGGCGGGGGTTGATTAAGTCTACGGGGTCCAGAAAGTCCTATGCAAGTTTTAGTTGTTATTAGGCAAATGGTAAAACCAAGGTTGGGCCTTGCTGGAGGAGTTTTATTCAAAGCGAACTATCAAGAGGGGCCCATAAACCCTCACCGTGTTAGGGATGCAAAATCTAGGAACATAACACCGGTATCACGAAAAGTAAGGTGGCAAGAGTGGAACAAAACACCAAGCAAAAGGCCTAGACTTCCACCCTTTGCCAAGTATATAGATGCATTAATTAAATAAGAGATATTGTGATAGCCCAACATATCCATGTTCCAACATGGAACAACCTACAAGGCACCTGCAACTGGCAATGCTAAAAGAGGGGCTGAGCAAAGGCGGTAACTTAGCCAAACAACGGTTTGCTAGGAAGGTGAGTTAGAAGCTTGACATGGCAATATGGGAAGCATGATAAACAAATGGTAGGTAGCGCGGCATAGCGATAGAACAAACAACTAGCAAGCAAAGATAGAAGTGATATCGAGGGTCATGATCATCTTGCGTGCGAAGTTCTCAGAGTTGTCGAAAGCTTGATCCTCGTTAGCGTACTCAGCAGGTTCCTCGTTCACGAACTCGTCTCCTGGCTCTACCCAAGGTAAGAACACAAGCAATGGAACAACAATCAATCACGGTTCAATGCATAAGCAACATGATGCAAGAGATGGCATGACATGCAAGGTATGACATGCAATGCATATGGGTACTCCGGAAGGGAAAGGATGAACAAGGCATCAACTTGGCAAACCAAGCATGCTGCTGGAAATATGGGGTGATTTTGGTCGAAATCTATATAAGGATCACCGGAAATGGATGCACGGTTTGCAAATGACAAGCAAAACAAGGATGATGCAAATCTGCGATTAACAGCATCATAGCACTTAGAATGCAACAAGAAACTATGTTGCAGCAATCCAACATAGCAATAAAGCACATGGCATGAATGTACAGGTGAAGCTCTACAAATCATGAACACTGAGATCCTCCTAGAACTCACCAGAACAAGCTCAAAATAGCATGGCAAAAATGCAAATGCTAACAGATTCACAGACTTGGAGAAAATACTGAACATGTCAAAACAACATCATATAGCAATGTTTAGAGCTAGCAAACGACATGCTACAGGAACATATCATGGCAAACAAGGGCATGGAATGCTAGTACTAGAGGCATAGAAAAAAACACCCTTACTGAACTTTAACCAAAAATGCATAGAAAAGGAAGTGGCACCCATGCAAATATGTTATATGAACAGTTTCATACTTGGTAGAAAAAAACAGAGCATGGCAGGAACAGATTCATGATAGCAAATTTGCAAGCTTAATTCACTCACCACAAGGCATTACATGGCATAAGAAGGTAAGCAACATGAATTATACATGTTCAAGAAGCTAAGCATCGCAAGAGCAAGTTCATAGGGTACATGCATCACTAGCAACACCCATGGCAAAATTGAGTCTCATGTTAACAATCTGCCAGGAATAATATTTAGCAAAAGTAAAGCATGATAATGACAAGCTAGGGTACTCCATAATTTCAACCAGAGGTGTGAATGGATAGAGAAATACCACATCTTCAAAACATGCTAACTGAACTATCTCAAAATGTGCAAGGATCTCATGGTAGCAACAAGTTTACATGGCATCAAAATGTAACAGGAAAATGACTTAGCAAAATCACTAAGGGTCTGAAATCAGCAACAACACATAGCCTACTTTGCATGTTTGTTCTGGTCACCACAGAGCTTACAAAAATACAATACTTGCACCATTGTAAAGATGGCATGATGGAGATCATAAAACATGTAGACATCATGCTCGTAGGATCCACACATAAAATGCAACGAAAATGACAAGTCATCAATTTCTCTTAAATTCCAGCAGACAACATCATATAGCATTTCCGCAACAAGTATTATGTCATCAATATGGACAGTAACATCCATGCAAATGACACTAATGTGAAGAGCATCACAATTCGAACATTTTCATATATCATATGCACAAAACGGAGGTACAGTCACGGAGATATGACATTATGAACAGGGCATCACGATGTTAGGGACTTAGAGAAAAAAGGGGGCAACCTTTTGAATTCGGATCTAGGGTTTGGCACGGATCACGAGGTTCGTCGGTTCCTGCCGGAGTAGTTCACCGGAGAGGATGAAGACGGCGGCCGGAGTAGCGAGGAGAGGTTGTCGGAGTGAGGGGGGGGCGCCACCGGAGAGGGTCAGCCGGAGCGGGGGAGGCCGGATGCGGAGCTCGGTGACGCAGGCGACGAGGTGGCGGCCGGGGCGGGAGCTCGCGCGGGACGCTGGCGGGCGAAGGCGGCGAGCAGCGGGGACGAGGTGCGGGAAGC
>NC_041380.1:197207822-197261919 GCF_002162155.2 Triticum dicoccoides
TGTCGGGCGTGGATTGGATCGGGCGGCGCGGCAGACATGTCCCGCATGCGGAGGAAGGGGAAGACTAGGGTTTCGTCTGCAAATTTTGAGGTGGGATGCATATTTATAGGTAGAGGGAGCTAGGAGTGTCCAAATGAGGTGCGGTTTTTGCCCACACGATCGTGATCCAATGATGGAGAGCATGGAGGGGGTTTAGGTGGGCTAGTGGGCTGTTTTGGAGGGGTGTTGGGATGCAACAAAAGAGGGCTTTTACAGTTACCCGGTTAACCGTTGGGGCATCAAACGACCTCCAAATGGAACGAAATTTGACAAGCAGCCTACCGATGATGTACCAAGGCCACTCGCCAAATCTCGACCCATTCCGAGAATGTTTTTCTCCCTGTCACATCCCTAGCTTCTGGCATTGCACTAGGGTAACTTCATGTGTGCATCATGTTTAAACTTTGAAAGAAACTTGAAATGGGGATTGCCTAAACCCTAGCATTAAAGTAATTCACTAGGTTCAACCAAAATATTTCCAGTCAATCCAAATGGATTTAAAAAATGTTCATCATTCTTGAAAAAAAACTAGAAACAGTAACCAGAGGTGATGCACATTTTTGCATGACATATTTGGGCTCTGGATTAAATCATACTCTATTTGCATTTGGGCATTTAAATGCTATTAAATATTTTAAATGCTCAAATAATCATAAACTAAAATGTTTACTGTAGGATATATTCCCAACAGTGATCATGAGTAGTTTCATGATTTTTGGAAGTGTCTAAGTATTTTTAATAAATCCCTAAAGACTACAGAATAATAGAAAACAAAATTAAAAACAGAAATAGAGAGAGAGAGAGAGAGAGCTACCTGGACTTACCTCTGCAGCCCACCTGGGGGCCCAAGTGGTCGGCCCAGCCCACCACTGCCTCCTTCCCTGTCGCCTTCCTCATCGCGCCAGTAGGCAGAGGGCGTGTGCCCGCGGCGCGCCGGCACGCGCCAGCCACCTCCTCCCTGCCTGGCTACCCCCTCTTTCCCCTGGATGTCTCTCGCGACGCCACGCTACCCCCAAGCCCATGGGGATCGCTCCCTCTCTTGCTCGTTCTCTCCCGCGCCGCTCCGCACCATGGCCGAAGCCACCGCAAGCTCACCGTCGCTGTTCGCATAGCCACCCCATTCCCCTCGACCGCTCGTTGTGTCTGCGAGATCCGCCACATCCTCCTCTTCGTCCACGCCGAGCCATGCTTCACCGGGAGCCGTGCATCATCCTCACCACCATCGTCTTCAACCTCGGACGTCCGAGATCGCCGGCATCGATTCGCTCCGTCCAAGCCATCCCCGAGCACGAAGAGCTTCTCTACGGGTTCCCTGTGAGCCCCTCTTCCTTCGCCCCTCTCCCCGCCGTCCTTTCCATCCCCCCAGTCGTGGTTTCCACCTCGGCCGGAGCTCGCTGCCGCCGTCGTGAAGCTCGCCATCAATAGCCACCCCGCCTGGCTAATCCAAGCACGCAGTCGTGCTCCGGGCTTTCTCAGGAAGCCGTAGCGTGCCTCAGGCCGTCCGCTCGTGCACCCTAGCCCTCGCGCCCGTGCAAGCCGCAGTTGCGCCGCCGTGGAACTCGATGCCGTCGACGTTCCCGGCCACCCTAGCATCGCCCGAGGCCACCAACTGATGCACACCCTTGCTCCGGTTCCAACACGCCCAGCCCCGCTTGCTCCCGTCGCCGGAGTTGGCCGGACGGGGAACGCCACCGCCTCTGCTTACACCGGCGAGTAACCGCCGGCCTAATCCAGCCATTAGGCACTAATTGCCAATTAGGTTAGCACTTGAGCCAATGACAGCCGGGCCCCACAGGTTTATTTGACCCACTAACGAAATTATTTGGACTTAATTTGATTCCAGTGGACCCACACGTCAGCATTGACTTTGCTGACGTGGCCTTTGACCGGTCCCACCTGTCATTGACTCGAGCTAGCACTGTGTCACTGACCAGTAGGCCCCATTGGTCAGGTTTGACCTGGCCAGCCATAGTTGACCTGATGACGTCACTCTTACGTCATGCTGACGCAGTAAAACCTTTTCTGCATTTTAAATAAATCTAAATGATTTATTTATTTTCAAAAAATATCCAAAACTTTGAAAAATCATAGAAAATAATCTATAACTCAGATTGAAAAGATTTATATATGAAAAATGATCAGAAAAATCCAAATAATCCGAATCTGGCATTTTCATGCATGTTGGAACAACTTAGAGTTGCTGTTTAGGACAATC
Source organism: Triticum dicoccoides (assembly GCF_002162155.2). NCBI lineage: Eukaryota > Viridiplantae > Streptophyta > Magnoliopsida > Poales > Poaceae > Triticum > Triticum dicoccoides. Next base: position 197,210,077 of record NC_041380.1, read on the forward strand.
CAATTAAATGGCATTGAAGAAATCACATATGGAGTTTGAATTTCAACTTAGGGTTCAAACCAACCCCATTTAACCTGTTGCTAGTTGCATTAGCTGAAAACACAACATATTGACATGTCATGATCATGCATCATATTGTGCATTGCACTGATTGTGTTCTTTCTGTGTTTGCCGGTGGTTGTCCCCTCTCGATAGACGTTGTACCGACGTTGTGCTCGTTGACACCGATGAAGACCCAATGATATCTTCAGAAGTGCCAGGCAAGCAAAACACCCTTGTTCATTCCGATACAATCCCACTCTCTCGCTCCTCCTCTCTTTTACTGCATTAGGACAACAACGATTCAACTGTTACATGTTGAGGTAGTTGAACCCCTTTCCGCTGCATGACCTGTCATTGCCACAGTAAATAGATGAAACCCACTAGCATGAATAGGAGTTGTTTGAGCCCTGATGTGCCTACTCATTCATGCTTATTTGTCATGCCTGCTACTGCTTAGAGTTGAGTCAGGTCTGATTCATCGGGGATGAATTGGAACAGTGATGAACATGTCTTACTGTGTGTGAACACGATTTGGTAAAGGTAGCGGTGAGAGGCCATGTAGGAGTACATGGTGGGTTGTCTCATTGAAACCATCCTTAGGAACTGAGTTCTGTGTTTGTGATCCATGAAACAGTTACTACCACGCGTTGGGCCCGAAACCAATGGACCCTCTCGGCTTCTTGATCACCCTTGTCCTCTGTCCAGGAGTTGCAACTAGTTTCTGGTGTTTATAGGATATGTGTTGGCGGCCGTTCGTAGCGCTGACCCTAGGGGTGGGCTATGATGCGGTAGATACACCGTGGCTGGGCATGCCAGGCGCCCGTTTGGTGTCTCGGAACCCTGTACACATCGTCCGGGGTCGTATGTGGAAACCTCGGCCGGACTCCCTGCGGATGGAACCTGGATAGGCGATAAACCTGGACTAGAGACTTGAGTGTTTAGGTAGGCTGTGGCCGACACCCTCGTTGGGCTTCTGCTTGAAGGTTGCCGAGTACATGTCGTGTAAACGGCGGTAAGTGGTGAGAGCGTGTGTGAAGAAGTACACCCCTACAGGGTTAACATCATCTATTCGAATAGCCGTGTCCGCGGTAATGGACTTCTGGGTTGCCTATAACAGTTCATAGACAAGTGGAAGTGGATACTCTAAAACTTGCAAGATAAGTGTGAGTGCTATGGATGGCCTTCTCGTAGGGAGACGGGAGCAGTTCCATAGTGGTGTATTGAATGGTGAATATGTGGACTCGTGTGCGCCACCTCAAAAGAGTTGCTTGCAGTCGTAGTTCAGGTTAGCCACTGAGTCAAAGCTGGCTTGCTGCAGTTAAACTCCACCCCCCATTGTTGATACCGATGCATATGTAGCTAGTTCTGATGTAAGTCTTGCTGAGTACCTTTGTACTCACATTTGCTTAATTTATGTTTTGCAGAGAGAGAGAGACTTCAGTCTCGCTAGTAGTTCCGCGTGGACTTTAACGTTAGCTTGATACCTCAGCTACGATCTTGTGCCCTCGGTAGGATCTGGCAGATAGTCAGGCTTCTTAGCTTTTTTTCCATTTGTAGATGTCTGTCCTCAGACATGTTAAGCTTCCGCATGTGCTTGATTTGTATGCTATGATTGTTGGGTCATGAGACCCATGTTTGTAATATCTCGCTCCTCGGAGCCTAATGAATAAATGTTTGAGTCGTAGAGTCTTGTTGTGATGCCATGTTGTATTTACACATGTCGAGCATATTGTGTGTATGATTGAAATGCTTGGTATGTGTGGGATCCGACAATCTAGTTGTTTATCCTTGGCAGCCTCTCTTATGGGGAAATGTAGTCTTGTGCTTCCATGAGCCATAGTAGTCCGCTACAGCCCGGTTCACCGGAGTCCTGTTAGCCCAGCACTACTGCTCAGGACACTTGACTGGCCGGCATGTGTTTCACTTCGTTCCTGTGTCTGTCCCTTCAGGGAAATGTCACGCAGTAACATCCGGAGTCCTTCCTAGCCTGCTATAGCCCGGGTTCCCGGAGTCCTGTTAGCCCAGTGCTACAGCCCGGATTTACACGCTGCTGACCGACATGCTTGATGTGATTCATGTATGCCTGTCCCCATAGGTTAGTGCCGCTTTGGGTTCACGACTAGCCATGTCGGCCCGGGTTCTCTGTCATATGGATGCTAGCAACACTATCATATACGTGAGCCAAAAGAGGCAAACGGTCCCGGGCCATGGTAAGGCGACACCCGTGGGAATACCGTGCGTGAGGCCGCAAAATGATATGAGGTGTTACCGGCTAGATCGACGTGACTTGGAATCAGGGTCCTGACAGCTTTGGTATTAGAGCCTGACTGCCTATAGGTTTACCAAGCCAACTGGTCGAAGTCAAGTCTAGAAATGCTTTAGTTATATAAGGGAATTGATTGTGGAAGGGAACGTAAGGCTCTTTTTACTCCTTATATCTTATGCCCTTCTGATCTGAGTCATCCTCTTCTCTTCTACGGGGATTAAGAACTAGGCCTTCTCATCTATCTATCAGGATGACGTGTTACTAATCCGTAGACTTATAGGATTGTTGGATTCGAGTTTCAGTTCAGTTTCTAGTACTTTTAGTATGTTGTTAGTCAAATCAGACCCTTGATATGATGATGTTAAGTGGTTATGCCACTATTTTGCAGGATGTCTCAAATCTTTTTGAGCATTTACAGCCATTATGCTGTCCGAGTCATTCTAGGTTTCTAAATAGTCTGATGCATTTGCAAACCCCTTCCTCCTGTTCCTGATGTCCATTTGGGCCAGATTAATCACACTAACCGGTCAGTTGAGGTACTCTATTGCCTCGACATATATGTTGGAGCTATTATTATGACCCTAGGTGTTTTAGGGAGTCACCTAGTAATCTAGCCATCTTTTGTGTTCCGGTGTGATGATTCTGGCCACCATTCTCGAAAGCATCCCGTGATGCTGTTTAGTTAGTACGCATTCTATTCCTGTGTTCTTGGCCCAAAATTCACTCTACTTATCTCGTGTTGATAGTGCTGCTAGTTCCTTTAGGATATCAGTAACCTTGCGACAGTCCTCGAGGTCCGTGGTATTTCCTTCTTTCAAATACCATGAACCATTAAGGCAGAAGTTCTTTGAACCAAAAGATCACAATAAGAGTGCTCTTAATGGGTTCTCCATTCAAGAATTGTGAATCTGCTAGTCCTACCTTTCTGCATGGATTATCCGGAAGAAACCTGTTGAACTTGTTCGACATACTAATCTATGCATCCACAACCTAGAAAATTATATGTCCCTTGAGTGGTTCCTCTTCAGTTGTATCCCGACCATCCTCTATCAGTTGATAGCCAAGAGTACGTGTGCATTTGTGTTCATCGATGCCTAGTATTCTTGTGGTTCGTCAAGCCGTTCTATTTCAGAATGACTAGGAGAAACAAACTCCAGTACCTCATCCATATCCAGGATTGGGTCAAAGCAGTTGTATTCCGCAGATCAAAATGCAACCCAGCTTTTGGTTTTGTTCTACCCTAAAGTATTACCCACTTTATGTCAGGAGCGTCATGAGATTTGCACCTTCTCTTATGAATTCTTGACGCAGTGATACTTCTTGCCATCATTGTTCATTCCTCGGTTCCCGTGTTATTGTAACCGGAATGCCGGCAAGTGAGTCGTGATGTGTGAAATCAATACTCCTAGCAACTCCGTTGCTTAGTAGTTAATGGACAATATTCTCATTCTTAGCGTGTTGGTTATTGAATCATCATTCTAAGATTGATCGTGCTACCTAGTCCATTTTCCTGGTGCACTCTTCGATCAAGAGTTGGGACAGTGTCTATCCTTGCTTAGTTGATCATATCGTCTTGCCCTGAAAAGCAAGATTGTTCTCGAGTTTAGTAACATATCGGTGGTTCGTGATTTTCCGAAGATCTTCTCGGAAGTATTACCTGGTTGTCACCTGACCGGTATGTTGAGTTCGTGATTAAATGGGTTTTCTTATAAATCAGCCCTTCTCCAAGAATCTGTGTTGGATATCCCTGAGCTAGTTGGTTGAGCTAAACAACAACTTGGAGAGTTGGAAGATAAAGCTTGTCTGACTTAGTTCATGTTAAGGGATATCTTTTTGTGTGTGTGTGTGATGAAGAAAGATGATATCTCCATCGATTGCTCCTCGTGATCAGTTGTTGGATCTATTGCCTTGTCAAAACTTTGACTTGAGTATGGGCTATCGTCAAGTCAAATCAGAACCAACGATGTTTGTAATGTTGCCTCAGTCATGGTTGATCCCTCGAGCATACACCGTTACATATTTTGGGCTGACCAATGCTATCACCGTGTTCACATGATGGTGGAAGTCCAGTGTTATGGAAATTCTGATGAGTTGCTGTTGAGCCCATCAGCAGCATTTTGTCTCCTCCATGATTTGTGTTGAACATCCAGCTAGTGTTGAAAACTTGTGTAAGCATTTTCTTCATGCCCCGTTCATGTAGAATATGTTTGGATGAAAGTACTGACCTCCTCTAAGTTCACGTGCAAACAATGCAAGTTGCCGCCGTTAGTTCGAGAAATGTTGTTTTTGTTTCCTCTGGTACCATCCCAAGTCAGTCATGCATGTGCGAAGTATGATATGGTTTGACAGGCTCGCTACCTCCATTCCATTTGTATTCCCTATCACACCAAGCCACTGGCTGATTTGTTCAGGGAAAAGAAGTTTCTTCATAAGAGCTAATCATATGACTTATGCAAGGACTTTGATATCCTTGATGATGGTTCCCAACTAGGACTCGGCAGTGATGCATTGTAAGACTAGTATGTGATCATGCTTGTCTGGGACAACATGTTCACATGTGTTTAGCAGAACCAGTTCATGTTTTGGAGCTTACTACCATAGTCCATTTCCTGAGAATCTTGCAATGTAATCTCGTCGATTTGTGTTGCAAACTTTCATTTTCTTTCCAGACTCGATGAGTCTGGAATATCCTAACACCAACCAGATCTGAATCTCAGGAAGATGTGATGGTTGGGACGTTTTCCCAAGAGCTATAATATTGATCTCTCTGTAACCCGGTAAAGTGGATGTCGTGACCAACACACCCAGCCGGAAGACCTATTATTGTAGTATCTTGATTGAGTAAGTTGGCCACCTCCCCATAAGGATCTCGTAGAATTTATTCCAATAGTAGTTCCTTATGGATTTTTGTGTTTCTGAAGTCCGACCTGCTACTTGATGTTCTAGATACCAAACCATTTCAAAGAATGGTTAGGCTAGCACATCAAGGAGAGCATTAGAAGCGGAGCGCTAAATGTCTCTCGGTCGATCATCCAGATTTTGATCCCTTGGCCTCGCTAAGGTGAAATCTGAAAAAGTGTTATCTTTCTTTGCATCTGCATCTTCCACCATTATTCATCATGGTAGCATGTTGTGTTTCCAAGATCCTTGACACGGATATTGGTAAAACCTTGATGAATATGGAAATGCTCAAGTTCTTGAGAGCACGCGTAAGCACTAGGATTTATCGTCGGCATTAACTAGGATCCGTTCTCAGTTTCTTCAATTATGCCATAACCTTTCAAACAGTGGAATATCTCTCTACTGTTGGGTTTCTCCCCAATTACTAGAATCATTCCTAGCGTTTGCATTTTGTTCCCAGCTTGCACCGCCATTGTGTCATCCTACTACGAACTACCCTTCTCAGTAATTATTAACCAGGATCATCCTCCTACCACGGGTCCCATCCATTTCCGGTGATAAGCAAAAATCATCCATTGCTTTGTCTTCAACAAGGTAGTCCACATCATCCATTCTAGTCAGGGTATGTCATTCTTTCAAACTTCTCCAAACGATTGCTAGAGATTTTCCCTAGGCTGGTATAGAGAATTTTATTGATCTCTGAATCAAAAGTAATTCTTTTTGCCACTTAAGGGATGATTCTATAGGTCACCCTCCTCCACGATGTCTCGTTTCAGTGTCTTGGAAACTCAACTCCTCGCTACGTTGGCAACCGTTCACCACCCTTTTACATGTGGAATTGTTGCCCACCTAGTGATCCTTTGTCATGTGTTTCACTCCATCCCTCTGGACGTATGCTCCGTGTCTCAGCTTGAGAGATGTTTCAGCGTCTCGCTCCACGAGTTGATCCTAAGTTGTTTGATCTTCGATAAGATCGATCCTTCTAGAGATTTCCCTTTCCTCTCATTTGTCATGTTAGTTGGAGTTCTCAGAGCAGGACATCGAGACAATGATGGTGGTCGAATCAACGTTCTTATCAAGTGCAATTGGATCGAGAAGGTTGTGTTAGTGGCGTTCCCCTTTATCTTACCCTACGCTTGAATCTCGGGACGAGATTCTTGTTTAGTGGGGGTGAGTTGTCACATCCCTAGCTTCTGGCATTGCACTAGGGTAACTTCATGTGTGCATCATGTTTAAACTTTGAAAGAAACTTGAAATGGGGATTGCCTAAACCCTAGCATTAAAGTAATTCACTAGGTTCAACCAAAATATTTCCAGTAAATCCAAATGGATTTAAAAAATGTTCATCATTCTTGGAAAAAAACTGGAAACAGTAACCAGAGGTGATGCACATTTTTGCATGACATATTTGGGCTCTGGATTAAATCATACTCTATTTGCATTTGGGCATTTAAATGCTATTAAATATTTTAAATGCTCAAATAATCATAAACTAAAATGTTTACTGTAGGATATATTCCCAACAGTAATCATGAGTAGTTTCATGATTTTTGGAAGTGTGTAAGTATTTTTAATAAATCCCTAAAGACTACAGAATAATAGAAAACAAAATTAAAAAACAGAAACACACAGAGAGAGAGCTACCTGGACTTACCTCTGCAGCCCACCTGGCGGCCCAAGTGGCCGGCCCAGCCCACCACCGCCTCCTTCCCTGTCGCCTTCCTCCTTGCGCTAGTAGGCAGAGGGCGTGTGCCCGCGGCGCGCCGGCACGCGCCAGCCACCTCCTCCCTGCCTGGCTGCCCCCTCTTTCCCCTGGATGTCTCTCGCGACGCCACGCTACCCCCAAGCCCGTGGGGATCGCTCCCTCTCTTGCTCGTTCTCTCCCGCGCCCGCTCCGCACCATGGCCGAAGCCACCGCAAGCTCACCGTCGCTGTTCGCATAGCCACCCCATTCCCCTCGACCGCTCGTTGTGTCTGTGAGATCTGCCACATCCTCCTCTTCGTCCACGCCGAGCCATGCTTCGTCGGGAGCCCTGCATCATCCTCACTACCGTCGTTTTCAACCTCGGACGTCCGAGATCGCCGGCGTCGATTCGCTCCGTCCAAGCCATCCCCGAGCACGAAGAGCTTCTTTACGGGTTCCCTGTGAGCCCCTCTTCCTTCGCCCCTCTCCCCGCCGTCCTTTCCTCCCCCCAGTCGTGGTTTCCACCTCGGCCAGAGCTCACTGCCGCCGTCACGAAGCGCGCCGTCAGTAGCCACCCCGCCTGGCCAATCCAAGCATGCACTCGTGCTCCGGGCTTTCTCAGGAAGCCGTAGCGCGCCTCAGGCCGTCCGCTCGTGCACCCTAGCCCTCGCGCCCGTGCAAGCCGCAGCTGCGCTGCCGTGGAACTCGACGCCGTCGACGTTCCCGGCCACCCTAGCATCGCCCGAGGCCACCAACCGATGCGCACCCTTGCTCCGGTTCCAACATGCCCAGCCCCGCTTGCTTCCATCGCCGGAGTTGGCCGGACGGGGAACGCCGCCGCCTCTGCTTACGCCGGCGATTAACCGCCGGCCTAATCCAGCCATTAGGCACTAATTGCTTTAGGTTAGCACCTGAGCCAATGACAGCCGGGCCCGACAGGTTTATTTGACCCACTAACGAAATTATTTAGACTTAATTTGATTCCAGTGGACCCACATGTCAGCATTGACTTTGCTAACGTGGCCTTTGACCGGTCCCACCTGTCATTGACTCGAGCCAGCACTGTGTCACTGACCAGTAGGCCCCACTGGTCAGGTTTGACCTGGCCAGCCATAGTTGACCTAATGACGTCACTCTTACGTCATGCTGACGCAGTAAAACCTTTTCTGCATTCTAAATAAATCTAAATGATTTATTTATTTTCAGAAAATATCCAAAACTTTGAAAAATCATAGAAAATAATCTATAACTCAGATTGAAAAGATTTATATATGAAAAATGATCAGAAAAATCCAAAGAATCTGAATCTGGCATTTTAATGCATGTTGGAACAACTTAAAGTTGCTTTTTAGGACAATCCAATTAAATGGCATTTAAGAAATCACATATGGTGTTTGAATTTGAACTTAGGGTTCAAACCAACCCCATTTAACCTGTTGCTAGTTGCATTAGCTGAAACCACAGCATATTGACATGTCATGATCATGCATCATATTGTGCATTGCATTGATTGTGTTCTTTCTGTGTTTGTCGGTGCTTGTCCCCTCTCGATAGACGTTGTAACAACGTTGTGCTCGTTGACACCGATGAAGACCCAATGATATCTTCAGAAGTGCCAGGCAAGCAAAACACCCTTGTTCATTCCGATACAATCCCACTCTCTCGCTCCTGCTCTCTTTTACTACATTAGGACAACAACGATTTAACTGTTACATGTTGCGGTAGTTGAACCCCTTTCCGCTGCATGACCTGTCATTGCCACAGTAAATAGATGAAACCCACTAGCATGAGTAGGAGTTGTTTGAGCCCTGATGTGCCTACTCATTCATGCTTATTTGTCATGCCTGCTACTGCTTAGAGTTGAGTCAGGTCCGATTCATCGGGGATGAATTGGAACAGTGATGAACATGTCCTATTGTGTGTGAGCTAAGTGTGTGAACACGATTTGGTAAAGGTAGCGGTGAGAGGCCATGTAGGAGTACATGGTGGGTTGTCTCATTGAAACCGTCCTTAGGAACTGAGTTCTGTGTTTGTGATCCATGAAACAGTTACTACCACGCATTGGGCCCGAAACCAATGGACCCTCTCGGCTTCTTGATCACCCTTGTCCTCTGTCCAGGAGTTGCAACTAGTTTCTGGTGTTTATAGGATATGTGTTAGCGGCCGTGCGTAGCGCTGACCCTAGGGGTGGGCTATGATGCGGTAGATACACCGTGGCCGAGCATGCCGGGCGCTCGTTTGGTGTCTCGGAACCCTGTAGACATCGTCCGGGGCCGTATGTGGAAACCTCGGCCGGACTCCCTGCGGATGGAACCTGGATAGGCGATAAACCTGGACTAGAGACTTGAGTGTTTAGGTAGGCTGTGGCCGACACCCTCGTTGGGCTCCCGCTTGAAGGTTGCCAAGTACATGTCCTGTAAACAGCGGTAAGTGGTGAGAGCGTGTGTGAAGAAGTACACCCCTACAGGGTTAACATCATCTATTCGAATAGCCGTGTCCGCGGTAATGGACTTCTGGGTTGCCTATAACAGTTCATAGACAAGTGGAAGTGGATACTCTAAAACTCGCAAGATAAGTGTGAGTGCTATGGATGGCCTTCTCGTAGGGAGACGGGAGCAGTTCCATAGTGGTGTATTGAATGGTGAATATGTGGACTCGTGTGCGCCACCTCAAAAGAGTTGCTTGCGGTCGTAGTTCAGGTTAGCCACTGAGTCAAAGCTGGCTTGCTGCACTTAAACTCCACCCCCCCATTGTTGATACCGATGCATATGTAGCTAGTTCTGATGTAAGTCTTGCTGAGTACCTTTGTACTCACGTTTGCTTAATTTATGTTTTGCAGAGAGAGAGACTTCAGTCTCGCTAGTAGTTCCGCGTGGACTTTAATGTTAGCTTGATACCTCAGCTACGATCTTGTGCCCTCGGTAGGATCTGGTAGATAGTCAGGCTTCTTAGCTTTTTTCCATTTGTAGATGTCTGTACTCAAACATGTTAAGCTTCCGCATGTGCTTGATTTGTATGCTATGATTGTTGGGTCATGAGACCCATGTTTGTAATATCTCGCTCCTCGGAGCCTAATGAATAAATGTTTGAGTCGTAGAGTCTTGTTGTGATGCCATGTTGTATTTACACATGTCGAGCATATTGTGTGTATGATTGAAATGCTTGGTATGTGTGGGATCCGACAATCTAATTGTTTATCCTTGGCAGCCTCTCTTATGGGGAAATGTAGTCTTGTGCTTCCATGAGCCATAGTAGTCCGCTACAGCCCGGTTCACCGGAGTCCTGTTAGCCCAGCACTACTGCTCAGGACACTTGACTGGCCGGCATGTGTTTCACTTCGTTCCTGTGTCTGTCCCTTCAGGGAAACGTCACGCGGTAACATCCGGAGTCCTGCCTAGCCTGCTACAGCCCGGGTTCCCGGAGTCCTGTTAGCCCAGTGCTACAGCCCGGATTTACACGCTGCTGACCGACATGCTCGATGTGATTCATGTATGCCTGTCTCCATAGGTTAGTGCCGCTTTGGGTTCACGACTAGCCATGTCGGCCCGGGTTCTCTGTCATATGGATGCTAGCAACACTATCATATACGTGATCCAAAAGACGCAAACGGTCCTGGGCCATGGTAAGGCGACACCCGTGGGAATACCATGCGTGAGGCCGCAAAATGATATGAGGTGTTACTGGCTAGATCGACGTGACTTGGAATTGGGGTCCTAACACTCCCGCTCATGAAACGAGATTAGAGGGGTGCGACGGGTGCATGTGGGAGTGTCAGATTGCGAAACGGATAATGGGGAAAATGACCGGATGCATGAGACAAACACAAATGCAAATGAGATGCACATGATGACATGAGATGAAATGCATGACATGAACAAAATGCAAAATGATGACAAAAAACCAACGGAGAAGGGAATATCATATCACATAGCCGAAAATGGCAAGAGTTGGAGTTACAAATATGGAAAGTTACATCCGGGGTGTTACATGAATGGTGTGTTGACAAAAGTTGGAAAGAAGTATTTTATGACGTTAATTGATGACCCCACTAGATACTACCATGTGTATCTTCTGAAATCTAAGGACGAGGCTTTGAACTATTTGAAGATCTATAAAGCTAAAGCCGAAAACCAAGTTGATCAAAAGATCAAGAGGCTTGGGTCCGATCGTGGTGGAGAGTATTTCTCAAATGAATTTGATTCCTTCTGTGCAGAACATGGTATAATTCATGAGAGGATGCCTCCCTATTCACCTCAGTCAAATGGGGCAGTTGAAAGAAAGAACCGTAATCTAACTGATTTGGTTAATGCCATGTTAGACACATCGGGTCTCTCCAAGGCATGGTGGGGGGAGGCAATATTGATTGCATGTCATGTCCTAAACCGAGTTCCCACAAAGAACAAAGAGATAAGTCCATTCGAGGAATGGGAGAAGAAAGGGATAATTAGATTTATGCGCCTAGTTGTGTCCCACTTGTCTGTTTTACCCCTAATTCCCAAAAGTCACCGGTTCTGTCCAAGTCACTTTGATCCTCTTATGCTTTTGCCCTTTGACCGTTTGACCGTCAGTTTGAAAACTTCATAACTAGTTCATACAAAATCAAAAAAATGCAAATAAGATACCAAAATGTTCAGAAAAACATCACCTATATGCCAGTGTCATTTGCATTCATGAAAAAAGTGTTGGAAAGTGCACATCCGAGTTTTAGCTCTTTTGATACCACCATGAATAGTAAACTCTAGAAAAATTCAAAAAAATATGGTGGAAAAGAACGACAAGTGTTCTAAGTGCTTGCCAAGTTTCATTAGGGAACGACATTCGTGGAAGTCGTGGCAAAAAATAATCTATTTTGGAGTGCTGATTGTTTTTTTGCCGCGCCACCCACGAATGTTATTCCCTGATGAAACTTGGCAGACACTTAAAACATTTGTCATTCTTTGCCACCAAATTATTTTTGAATTTTGAACTTTTTCAGATTTTACTATTCATGGTGGTAGCATAAGAGCTAAAACTCGGATGGGAACTTTCTAACACTTTTTTCATGGATGCAAATGACACTGACATATAGGTGATGTTTTTCTGAACATTTTGGTATCTTATTTGCATTTTTCTGATTTAGTATGAATTAGTTATGAAGTTTTCAAACTGACGGTCAAACGGTCAAAGGGAAAAAGCATAAGAGGAGCAAAGTGATTTGGACAGAACCAGTGACTTTTGGGAGTTAGGGGTAAAACAGACGAGTGGGACACAACTAGGGGCATAAATCTAATTATCCCGAGAAGAAAAGGTTAAAACTCTCTTATCTGCGAACCTGGGGTTATTTGGCGAAAGTCAATGTGCCAATTCCCAAGAAGCGTAAGCTTGGACCAAAAACTATGGATTATGTTTTCCTGGGATATGCTTTTCATAGCATTGGCTATAGATTCTTGGTTGTAAAATCTGAGGTATCTGACATGCATGTTGGTACAATCATGGAGTCGAATGATGCGACTTTCTTTGAAGATATCTTTCCCATGAAGGATATGGCTAGCTCATCAAATCAGGAGATGCCCAGTTCATCGAATCAGGAGTTAGTTACAATTACTGAACCTACCATTTAGATGGAACACTCTGTAAATCCTGTGGAGGAGAACAATGAAGTTCCTACTAGGAGCAAGAGATAGAGGACTGCAAAGTCCTTTGGTGATGATTTTCTTGTGTATCTCATAGATGACACTCTCAGTTCTATTTCTGACACCTATGCATTGGAAGATGCTGACTACTGGAAGGAAGTGGTCCATAGTGAGATGGATTCCATCTTGGCAAATGAAACTTGGGAGATAACTGATCTTCGTTATGGGTGCAAACCTATAGGGTGCAAACGGGTATTCAAGAAGAAGCTTAGCCATGATGGTACTATCGAGAAGTACAAGGCACAACTCGTGGAGAAGGGTTATACCCAAAAGGAAGGTGAAGACTTCTTTGATACTTACTCACCTGTGGCTCGACTGATCACTATTCGCGTACTACTTTCATTAGCTGCCTCACATGGTCTTCTCATTCATCAAATGGATGTTAAAACTGCTTTCCTAAATGGAGATTTGGAAGAGGAAATTTATATGGAACAACTAGATGGGTTTGTAGTAAATGGTCAGGAAGGAAAAGTGTGCAAGTTGCTGAAGTCTTTGTATGGACTTAAGCAAGCACCCAAGCAGTGGCATGAGAAGTTTGAAAGAACTTTAATAGTTATAGGCTTTTTTGTAAACGAAGCTAATAAATGTGTGTACTATCTCCATGGTGGGGGCAAGGGAGTTAACCTTTTCTTGTATGTTGATGACATACTAATTTTCAGAACAAATCTAAATGTTATTAAGGAGGTCAAGGATTTCCTATCTTGTTGTTTTGAGATGAAGGATTTAGGAGTGGCTGATGTCATTATGAACATCAAGTTGTTTAGAGACGATGATGGTGGGATTACATTTCTTCAATCTCACTACGTGGAAAAGATCTTGAGTCGCTTTGGCGACGGTGACTGCAAGCCCTCTTCAACACCATATGATGCTAGTGTGTTGCTTCGAAAGAATCGAAGAATCGCTAGAGACCAATTGAAGTATTCTCAGATTATTGGCTCACTTATATATTTAGCCAGTGCTACAAGACCTGACATCTCTTTTGCTGTTAGCAAACTGAGCCGGTTTGTCTCAAAACTAGGAGATGTGTATTGGAAAGCTCTAGAGAGAGTTACGTGTTACTTGAAAGGCACGGCGAGTTATGGAATTCACTACACTAGGTACCCAAAGGTACTAGAAGGGTATAGTGACCCAAACTGGATCTCAGATGCTGATGAGATAAAGGCCACGAGCGGATATGTATTCACTCATGGAGGTGGCGCTGTTTCTTGGAAGTCTTGCAAGCAGACCATCTTAACGAGGTCAACAATGGAAGCAGAACCCACAACACTAGATACAGCTACGGTCGAAGCAGATTGGCTTCGTCAGCTCTTGAATGACTTGCCGGTAGTTGAAAAACCTGTACCGGGTATCCTTATGAATTGCGACAACCAAACTGTGATCCTGAAAGTGAGCAGCTCAAAGGATAACATGAAGGCATCAAGACATGTTCATAGAAGTTAAAGTCTATCAGGAAAATGAAAAACTCCGGAGTAATTGCATTGGATTATATCCAAGCGTCTAAAAGTCTGTCAGATCCTTTTACTAAGGGTCTATAATGTAATGTGATAGATAATGCATCGAAGGAGATGGGTATGAGACTCACAATGTGAGTTGTTCACATTGGTAACCTAGTCTATGTGATCGGAGATCCCGTGAATTAGATGTGGAAGACAAGCTTTTGGTCAATGGAGAGGAGAGTATCCTTACTATTAACAATACCACTCCATGAAGATGCAACACTCTCCTAATCTGCATGGCAGGTCGATGTATATCTTAATGTGTTCTAAGTGGTTCATTTAAGCAAAGATGTTGTCCTGCAGAACATCTTTTGAACAACATACATATATGAGTCTGATTGTTAAACGTCACAATCTATGAGAATACGGTTCTCTCTAGTAAACTCATGAAAGGTCTGGGAGTATGACGCATAAGCTCCACCTACGGGGAAGACCCACGGTAGCCTAGTATCGGTCAAGGCTTTGTGTGAAGCTAGATTCGCAGAAAACTTGCAGTTCAAGGCCCAGTCCACTGTTCAAGTTGCTTACTAGTGTAGCATACAATTCTAGGTGGAAGTTCAACTTAACAGTCTCCACAGTTCTAGGTGGAACCAAAGGCAAATTTGGTGTGCCTCTAGGATTTGGTGGGGGATTGCTGGAGTTTTGTCTAGTTTGGGCCAGCACAATAGCAGTTTTAGAAATTCCTAATAAATCCTAGAGGCCCATGTAGCCCATTCATGCAAGGCAAGAGGTGGAACTAAAGTTTAGTCCCACATTGCTAGTTTGCTGGGAGTTGGACCTCCTTATATGGGAGGATGTTTCCCCACATGTATGTGAAGGAAATATGGCCTAGAGGCAATAATAAAGTTGTTATTTTATATTTCCTTATTCATGATAAAGGTTTATGAAAGCACAAGTGCTCGCTGGGTGGTTTTGGTAATTAATGTTAACACATCTCTTGTTGGACTAACATTTTTATCTAGTATATTTCATACAAGTTCAACAAATGGAGTGGCGTTGACAAGAGGATATGGAACCCCTGCAAGATGCTAAGAACAAAAGATTGGCTCAAACTCAAAAGCTCAGGACTCTACATTTTTTAGTTATCCAAGATCACATTGAGTCCATAGGAAAGCCAATACTATTAAAATGGGATGATGTGTTTCTTAGTGGCCTGCTTGCTCAAAGTGCTTAGTGATATGCTCCAGATCCCTCAACCACTTTCTCATATCCACATATGTCCCAAACCAAAAGTCAAACTCGGCCCCAGTGACATGTTCTATCCGGCGCCACCGAGTTCACTTGACATAGCCACTACCAGAAACCCTAATCAATTCGGTCTCACCGATGGGACCTCGGTCTTACCGAGATGGGCTTGCAAACTCTCTGTTGCCTATTGCAATTATTTCAGTCTCACCGAGATATGCAATCGGTCCCACTGAGTTTGCTTGACCAACTCTCTGTTTTGCTTATTACCAAAATCGGTCCCACCGAGTTTGTGTAATCGGTCAAACCTAGTTGAGGTTTGACCCTAACCCTAGCACATCGGTCCCACCGAGTTGATCATATCGGTCCCACCGAAATGCCTAACGGTCACATTATGAACTGAATCGGTCCGACTGAGTTTTCTGATTCAGTCCCACTGAGTTTGGTAAATTGTGTGTAACAGTTAGATTTTGTGTGGAGGCTATATAGCACCCTCCACCCTTCCTTCATTAGTAAGGAGAGCCATCAGAACGTGCCTACACTTCCAGCATACATTTTCTAAGAGAGAACCACCTACTCATGTGTTGAGACCAAGATATTCCATTCCAACCATATGAATCTTGATCTCTAGCCTTCCCCAAGTTGCTTTCCACTCAAATCATATTTCCACCAAATCCAAATCTATGAGAGAGAGTTGAGTGTTGGGGAGACTATCATTTGAAGCACAAGAGCAAGGAGTTCATCATCAACACACCATCTATTACCTTTTGGGGAGTGGTGTCTCCTAGATTGGTTAGGTGTCACTTGGGAGCCTCTGTCAATATTGTGGAGTTGAACCAAGGAGTTTGTATGGGCAAGGAGATCGCCTACTTCGTGAAGATCTACCCTAGTGAGGCAAGTCCTTCGTGGGTGATGGCCATGGTGGGATAGACAAGTTTGCTGCTTCGTGGACCCTTCGTGGGTGGAGCCCTCCGTGGACTCGCGCAACCGTTACCCTTCGTGGGTTGAAGTCTCCATCAATGTGGATGTATGATAGCACCACCTATTGGAACCACGCCAAAAATCTCCGAGTCTTCAATTGCATTTGCACACTCCAATCCCATCCCTTTACTTTCTGCAAGTTGCATGCTTTACTTTCCGCTGCTCATATACTCTTGCCATGCTTGGTTGAATGTATTGTGAATGTTTAAACTTGTACTAAAACTCCACCTTAACTTGATGAAATTAAAAACTACTACTTTTCTTTTTTAAGAGTCTATTCACCCCCCTCTAGACACCTCTTCTCGATCCTTTCAGTTTATTATTTATGCTAAAATTGTATTGATTGGAAACTTAAATACATGTGTGAATACATAAACAAACACCATGTCCCTAGTGAGCCTCTACTTGACTAGCTTGCTGATCAAAGATGGTTAAGGTTTACTAACCATTGACATGAGTTGTCATTTGATAACGGGATCACATCATTAGGAGAATGATGTGACAGACAAGACTCATCTATTAGCTTAGCATAATGATCATTCAGTTTTATTGCTATTGCTTTCTTCATGTCAAATAAATATTCCTTCGACTATGAGATTATGCAACTCCCGGATACCAGAGGAATGCCTTGTGTGCTATCAAACATCACAACATAACTAGGTGATTATAAAGATGCTCTACAGTTATTTCTGAAGGTGTTTGTTGAGTTGGCATAGATCGAGATTAGGATTTGTCACTCTGAGTATCGGAGAGGTATCTCTGGGCCCTCTCGGTAATGCACATCGTAAGAAGCCTTGCAAGAAAAGTGACTAATGAGTTAGTTGCAGGATGATGTATTATGGAACGAGTAAAGAGACTTGCCAGTAATGAGATTGTACTAGGTATGAAGATACCGACGATCGAATCTTGAGCAAGTAACATACCGACAGACAAAGGGAATAATGTATGTTGTCATAACGGTTCGACCGATAAAGATCTTCGTAGAATATGTAGGAGCCAATATGGGAATCCAGGTTCCGCTATTGGTTATTGACCGGAGAGGTGTCGCGGTCATGTCTACATAGTTCTCAAACCTGTAGGGTCCGCATGCTTAACGTTGGATGATGATATTGTATTATATGAGTGATGTCGCTTGAGATGTGTCGGTGTTTCCCAAAGGAATAAGGGAGGATGAAACACAACAACGGTAAGGTATTTCCCTCAGTGATGAGACCAAGGTTATCGAACCAGTAGGAGAGCCACGCAACACTACATAAATGGTACCTACACACAAATAACAAATACTTGTAACCCGACGAGTTAAAGGGGTTGTCAATCCCTTTCAGGTAGCGGTGCCAAAAAGTGACGTAAGGATTGGGTAAAATTGTAGTAGATTGATAGATGCAAATAAAAGTAAACAAAACACAACAAGGTATTTTTGGGTTTTTCGATAATATAGATCTGAAAATAAAAGAAAAAGGCAATTGGCAATATGGATCTGAAAGTATATGATGGAAAATAGACTCGGGGCCCGTAGATTTTACTAGTGGTTTCTCTCGAGAAAATAGCAACGATGGGTAGAAAAAATATTGTTGGGCAATTGATAGAAAAGCAAATAATTATGATGATATCCAAGACAACGATCATGTATATAGGCATCACGTCCCGGATTAGTAGACCAACTCCTGCCTGCATCTACTACTATTACTCCACACATCGACCGCTATCCAGCATGCATCTAGTGTATTAAGTTCATGGAAAAATGGAGTAATTCAATAAGAACGATGACATGATGTAGACAACATCTATTCATGTAGGAATAGACCCCATCTTTTTATCCTTAATAGAAACGATACATGCATGCCTTGCTGCCCCTTCTGTCACTGGGAAAGGACACCACAAGATCGAACCCATTACAAAGCACCTCTTCACATTGCAAGATAAATAAATCAAGTTGGCCAAACAAAACCCAAATACCGAAGAACAAATACGAGGCTATAACAATGAAGATTGGATATTAAATCAAGGCAAATCTGATCATAAAGTCACAATTCATCGGATCCAAACAAACACACCGCAAAGACTCATTACATCAAACAGATCTCCAAGAGACCGTTGTATTGAGGTACAAAGAGAGAAACAACCATCTAGCTACTACCTACGGACTCGTAGGTCTGAGTTGAACTATTCACGCATCATCAGAGAGGCACTAATGAGGATGATGCACCCCTCTGTGATCGTGTTCCTCTCCGGCCGGAATAGGGCTCTATATTGGATCTCGTGGTTCTGGAACTTATGGCCGCTGGAATAAAATTTTGTCGACTCCCCTAGGGTTTCTGGAGCAAGGAGGTATTTATAGAGTGAAGAGGTAGTCGGGAGGCCACCGAGGTGGGTACAACCCACCTGGGCGCGCCTGGGGCCCAAGCACACCCTGGTGGGTTGTGCCCCCCCTCGAGACACCCCCGAGGTGCTTCTCTGGCCCATCTGGTGTCTTTTGGTCCAAAAAATCCACAAAAGTTTCGCTTCATTTGGACTCCGTTTGATATTGATTTTCTATGATGTAAAAAACAAGAAGAAAACAGTAACTGGCACTTGGCACTATGTCAATAGGTTAGTCCCAAAAAATGATATAAACGATTGTAAAACATCCAAGAATGATAATATAACAGCATGGAACAATAAAAAATTATTGATACGTTGGAGACGTATCTGCATCCCCAAGCTTAATTCATGCTCGTCCTCGAGTAGGTAAATGATAAAAACAGAATTTTTGTTGTGGAACGCTGCCTAACATATTCATCACATATTCTTTCCTTTATAGCATGGACCATTGGACTTTTATATGGTTCCAAGCAATAGTATAGTTTTGACATGAGGACTTTAATACTCAAGCACATCAATAAACAACCATGTCTTTCAAAATATCAACACTAAAGCAAGTTATCCCTAGCCCATTATGCTCAATCATTGATCCATTCATGAAACACACTCGCATATTAGCTACACCTAATGCTCATGTACGATCATAGTGCCCCTTAGTTGGTGCTTTATAAGAGAAGATGGAGACTCAAGTATAAATAAAAATTTCATAAGTAAATAGAAAGGCCCTTCGCGGGGGGAAGTAGGGATTTTAGAGGTGCTAGAGCTCAAAGCAAAAAAGATAGAGATAAAAGATTTTGGGTGGCATGCTTTTCCTGTCAACGAAAACCATCGAGTAGTTCCCAACACTTTCCATGCTAGATATATGATAGGTGGTTCCCAAACAGAAAATAAAGTTTTTTCCTTTTTCCACCATACTTTCACATTCCACGGCTAACCGAATCCATGGGTGCCATCCATACCAACACTTTCCAAGGAATTTATTATTTGACAACATAAAGTAAATTCATTTTTCATTTTGGGCCAGGGCATCCCTAATACCTTTGCCGTACTTTCATGCAATGACAAGTGAATAAACACTCATCTTGAGAATAATACATCTAGCATAGAAATATGTCAGCCACCCCCTACTGTTTCATGAGCGGTACAAGCACACAAAGAGACATTTATTTTGAAAATTAGATATGGCACATACAAATTTGCTTAGAACGGCGAAAGAATATCGCATATTGGTAGGTATAGTGGACTCATGTGGCAAAAACTGGTTTAAAGGATTTTGCATGCACAAGTAGTGATTATACTTAGTGCAAATGAAGGCTAGCAAAAGATTCATCCAACCAAGAAATGAAAAATCTCATAAGCGAGCATTAAGCATAACTAAGACCGAATAATGCACCACAAGTAGGATGTAATTTCATTGCATAACTATTGACTTTCGTGCTTCCATAGGGAATCACAAACCTTAACACCAATATTCTTACTATAGCATAATTATTCATCATCATGACTCACATATCACTATCATCATATCTCAAAACAATTACAAAAAATCAAGTTTATTTTGTCCAATGATCTTCATGAAAGTTTTTATTATATCCTCCTCGGATATTTATCACTTCGGAACTAGTTTCATATGTTGCTTTTAATAAGCTCAAACAAATATAAGTGAAGAAGATGAGCATCATATTTCTTTCTCGCAAATCAATCTCAGTGAAGCATGAGAGAATTTCTTCAAAGATAACAAAGCAAACCGTGCTCAAAAAAATATAAGTGAAGCACTAGAGCAATTCCAAGGCTCTAAAAATTTAAGTGAAGCATAGGAGCAAGCATAGCATAGTTTGGCTCTCCAAAATAGGTGTGTACAGCAAGGATGCTTATTAAAATTTAAAAAGAAAAACAAGAAAAGACTCATATCCTACAAGATGCTCCAAGCAAAACTCATAATATGTGACGAATAAAAATTTAAGTTCCAAGTAACATATCGATGGTTGTTAGAAGAAAGAGGGGAAGCCACTCGGGGGCATCACCAAGCTTAGTTGCTTGATACTTCTTGAATATTATCTTGGGGTGCCTCGGGCATCCCCAAGCTTAGCCTTTTGCTAATCCTTATTCCTTCATCCATCGTGATCTCACTCAAAACTTGAAAACTTCAATCACACAAAACTCAACAAAACTTCATGAGATCCCTTAGTATAAGAAAGCAAATCACTACTTTAAGTATTGTTGCAAACCCATTCATATTTTGTTATTGTATTATATCAACTGTATTTTAACCTTTCCATGGCAAAAACTTTTCAAAGGAAACCATAGAATCATCAAAACAAGCACATAACACAAAAAACAGAATCTGTCAAAAACAGAACATTATGTAGCAATCTGAATTTTTCGAATACTTATGTAACTCCAAAAATTCTGAGAAATTAGGACAACGCAGGAAATTTGTATAACAATCTTGTGTAAAACATTCAGAGCAAAAGCACGTTTTTTTGACTTATGAAAATTGTTTTTTCTGTGCGCAAAAGTTTCTGTTTTTTAACAAGATCGAATCAACTATCATCCAAATCATCCCAAAGGCTTTGCTTGGCACAAACACTACTTAAAACATAAAACACCATCATAACAATAGCATAATTGTGCAGACACTCAAGAATAGAAACAAAAAGACAAAAATAAATTTTATTCATTGGGTTCCCTCCCAACAAGCGTTGTCGTTTTACGCCCCTAGCTAGGCACTGATAATTTTAATGATGCTCACATGAGAGAAAAAAATTGAAGCACAAAGAGTGCATCATATAGCATGTGAAAAACAAGTTTAAGTCTAACATACATCCTATGCACATGCATTTTATAGGGAAAATTTCTATCAAGACAAGCAATTTCTAGCATATGCAAATAGGAAGAAGGAACCATTAATAATTTCAACGCAAAGAGAGGTGATTTAGTAACATGAAAATTTCTACATCCACATTTTCCTCTCTAATAATAATTACATGTAGAATCATAATAAAATTCAACAATATAAATATCACATAAAATATTCTCTTCATGATCCACATGCATGCAAAGTTGACACTCTTCCAAAATAGTTGGATTATTATCAAATAAAGTCATGACCTCTCCAAGCCCACTTTTATCAAAAAATTCATAAGATTGAACACTCATCAAATAAGTGGGATTATTTTTACCTAAAGTTGACACTCTTCCAAACCCACTTTCAATATTGCTGCAAACATTATTATAAAAAATATATTCATCATGAGGCTCAAATAAATTTTCAAGATCATAAGAAGCATTATCACCCTAATCATGGTCATTGCAATAAGTAATGGACATGGCAAAATCAGCATCCCCAAGCTTGGGGTTTTGCATATCGTTATCACAATTGACATTAATATAATTTATAATAACATCATTGCAATCAGGCTTTTCATCTAAGGAGCTATCATGAATCACTTTACAATTTTCTTCTTTTAACACTTCATCACAATTTTCAGATTTATAAATCTCAAGCAAGACTTCATAAAGATAGTCTAGTGAACTAAATTCACTAGCAATTGGTTCATCATAATTTGATATTTTGAAAAGATTAGAAAGTCGATGAGGATCCATATCAATAAATTTTTAGCAAGCAAAGGTGCAAGCAAATAGAAGACACATCGCAACACAAGCAAAGATAGCAAACAAGAGATGTGACCAGAATACGGCAAACGAAAAAGAGGGCTAATAAAACGACAAATTTTGGTGAAGTGGGGGAGAGAAAAAATGAGAGGAAAATGGAAAATAATGTAAATTGCAAGGAGATGAGATTTGCGATTAGGAACCTGATAGATGTTGATGATGTCTCCCCGATAATGGAGCCAGGAAGTTCCTTTGATGTCACTTGAGATGCGTCGGTGTTTCCCCAAGGAATAAGGGAGGATGCAACACAACAACGGTAAGGTATTTCCTCAGTGATGACACCAAGGTTATCGAACTAGTAGGAGAACCACGCAACACTACATAAACGGTGCCTGCACACAAATGACAAATACTTGCAACCTGACACGTCAATCCCTTTTGGGTAGCGGTGCCAAAAAGTGACATAAGGATAGGATAAAATTGTAGTAGATTGATATATGCAAATAAAATTAAATAAAACATAGCAAGGAATTTTTGGGTTTATGATAATATAGATCTGAACATAAAATAAGCAAGTAAAATAAAAGACAATTGGCAATATGGATCTCAAAGTATATGATGGAAAATAGACCCGAGGGCCATGGCTTTCACTAGCGGCTTCTCTAGAGAAAATAGCAACGGTGGGTAGACAAATTACTATTGGGTAATTGATAGAAAATCAAATAATTATGACGATATCCAAGACAATGATCATGTATATAGGCATCACGTCCAAGATTAGTAGACCGACCCCTGCCTGCGTCTACTACTATTACTCCACACATCGACTGCTATCCAGCATGCATCTAGTGTATTAAGTTCATGGAAAAACGAAGTAATGCAATAAGAACGATGGAATGATGTAGAAAAGATCTATTCATGTAGGAATAGACCCCATCTTTTTATCCTTAATAGCAATGATAGCTGCATGCCTTGTTGCCCCTTCTGTCACTGGGAAAGAATACCGCAAGATCGAACCCATTACAAAGCACCTCTTCACATTGCAAGATAAATAGATCAAGGTGTCCAAACAAAAACCAAATATCGGAGAACAAATACGAGGCTATAACAATCAAGATTGGATATTAAGTCAAGGCAAATCTGATCACAAACTCACAATTCATCGGATGCCAACAAACACACTTCAAAGAGTCATTACATCAAATAGATCTCCAAGAGACCGTTGTATTAAGATACAAAGAGAGAAAAAGCCATCTAGCTACTACCTACGGACCCATAGGTCTGAGTTGAACTACTCACGCATCATCGGAGAGGCACTAATGAGGATGATGAACCCCTTCGTGACCGTGTTCCCCTCCGGCGGAGTGCCGTAATAGGGATCTAGATTGGATCTCGTGGTTCTGGAACTTGCGACGGCTGGAAAGAAAATTTCGTCGACTCCCTTAGGGTTTCTAGAGCAAGGTGGTATTTATAGAGCAAAGAGGCAATGCGAGAGGCCACCGAGGTGGACACAAACCACCTAGGCATGCCTTGGTGGGTTTTTCCATCCTCGAGACACCCCCAGGTGGTTCTTTGGCCCATCTAGTGTCTTTTGGTCCAAGAAAAATCCACAAAAAGTTTCGCTCCATTTGGACTCCGTTTGATATTGATTTTCTGTGATGTAAAAAACAAGCAGAAAACAACAACTGGCACTTGGCATTATGTCAATAGGTTAGTCCCAAAAAATGATATAACATTATTGTAAAATGTCCAAGAATGATAATATAATAGCATGTAACAATAAAAAATTATAGATACGTTGGAGACGTATCAATGAGTTATGTGATTTGGTGACTGAATGTTGTCCGGAGTCCCAGATGAGATCACGGACACCAGGAGGAGTCTTGAAATGGTCGAGAGGTAAAGATTGATATATAGGACGATGATATTCGGACACCCAATGTGTTTCTGAGAAAACCAGATAGTCATCGGAGTACTGGAGGGGGTACTGGTCACCCTATGAGTATATTGGGCCTATTGGGCCACAAGAGGGGAGCACCCCAGCCCACAAGGGCTGGCGCGTTCCCATGGCTTCCGGCCAAGTGGGGAAGGAAAGGGGGGGAGGATTCAGCCTTCCCTTCCTTCTCTCCTCCTTCGTTTCCTTTCTTCTCCAGCAATTAAGGAAAGGGGGGCACTACTTGGGACGGGACCCCAAGTAGGATTCAGCCTATTCGGGGCGCCCTCCTGGCTGCTCCCTCCCTCCCTCTCCCACCTATATATATATGTGTGTGGGGGGGGGGGGCTAGCACACACCAGACAATTGCCTAGCTATGTGCGGCGCCCGCCTCCACCGTTTACTCCCCCGGTCATAATTTCATAGTGCTTAGCCGAAGCCTTGCGAAGATCACTTCACCATCACCGTCACCACGCCGTCGTGCTAACAGAACTCATCTACAACGTCGACGTCTTGCTGGATTAAGAACGCGCGAGACGTCATCGAGCTGAACATGTGTAGAATGCGGAGGTGCCGTGCGTTCGATACTTGTTCTATTGAAGCACGAAGAAGTTTGACTACATCAACCAGGTTGAGAAACGCTTACTCTTACGGTCTACGAGGGTACATAGACACATGATGGCATCTCGAACTACGTCGGTATTTCCCCAAAGAGGAAGGGATGATGCAACATAGCAACGGTAGGTATTCCCCTCAGTGATGAGACCAAGGTTATCGAACCAGTAGGAAAACCACACAATACCACGTAAACAACTCCTGCACACAAAGAGCAAATACATGCAACCCGACGTATTAAAGGGGTTGTCAACCCCTTTTGGGTAACGGTGCCAGAAATTGGCAAGTAGACGGGATAAAAATTGTAGTAGGTTGATAAATGCAAATAAAAGGAAATAAAATTCAGTGATATATTTTTGGGTTTTTGGATTAATAGATCTGAAAATAAAGGAAAATAAAAACAGTCCGCGAAGGCAAATATAATAAAGAAGAGACCCGGGGGCCGTAGATTTCACTAGTGGCCTCTCTCGAGAAAAATAGCAAACGGTGGGTAAACAAATTACCGTTGGACAATTGATAGAACTTCAAATAATCATGACAATATCCAGGCAATGATCATTATATAGGCATCACGTCTAAGATTAGTAGACCGACTCCTGCCTGCATCTACTACTTTTACTCCACACATGGACCGCTATCCAGCATGCATCTAGTGTATTAAGTTCATGGAGAAATATAGTAATGCAATAAGAATGATGGCATGATCTAGACAAGTTCTATTTATGTAGAAATAGACCCAATCTTTTTATCCTTAATAGCAATGATACATACATGTCGGTTCCCCTTCTGTCACTGGAATCAAGCACCGTAAGATCAAAACCATCACAAAGCACCTCTTCGCTTTGCAAGATAAATAGATCAAGTTGGCCAAACAAAACCCAAATATTAGAGAATAAATACGAGGCTATAAGAAATCATGCATATAAGATATCAAAAGACTCAAATAACTTTCATGGATAAAAACATAGATCTGATCATAAACTCAAAGTTCATCAGATCCCAACAAACACACCGCAAAAAGAATTACATCATATGGATCTCCAAGAGACCATTGTATTGAGAATCAAACGAGAGAGAGAAAGCCATCTAGCTACTAACTACGGACCCAAAGGTCTACAAAATACTACTCACGCATCATCAGAGAGGCACCAATGAGGATGATGAACCCCTCCGTGACGAGGTGGCCACAACCCACCAGGGCGCGCCTGGGCCTCCAGGCGTGTCCTGGTTTCTTGTGCTCACCTCGGGCTCCCTCTTTGGTACTTCTTTGGCCCACTAGATGTCTTCTGGTCCAAAAAGATCCACAAAAAGTTCCGTGCATTTGAACCCGTTTGGTATTGATTTCCTGTGATGTAAAAAACATGTAGAAAACAGCAACTGGCGCTAGGCACTATGTCAATAGGTTAGTACCAAAAAGTGATATTAAATGACTATTAAATGATTGTAAAACATCCAAGAACGATAATATAGCAACATGGAACAATAAAAAATTATATATACGTTGGAGACGTATCAGCATCCCCAAGCTTAATCCTGCTCGTCCTCGAGTAGGTAAATGATAAAACCAGAATTTTTGATGTGGAATGCTGCCTACCATGTTCATCATATATTCTTTCTTTTATAGCATGGACAATTGGACTTTTATATGGTTCAAAGCAATAGTCTATTTTTGACATGAGGACTTAAATACTCAAGCATATCAACAAGCAACCATGTCTTTCAAAATATCAACGCTAAAGCAAGTTATCCCTAGCCCATTATGCTCAATTATTGGTCCATTCATGCAACACACTCGCATATTAGCTACACCCAATGCTCAAGTACGATCTTAGTGCCCCTCAGTTGGTGCTTTATAAGAGAAGGTGGAGACTCAAAAAGAAATAAAAATTGCATAAAGTAAATGAAAAGCCCTTCGTAGAGGGAAGTAGGGATTTGTAGAGGTGCCAGAGCTCAAATTGAAAAAATAGACATAAAACATTTTGGGAGGCATGCTTTTTCCTGTCAACGAAAACGATCGAGTAGTTCCCAATACTTTCCATGCTAAATATATCATAGGCGGTTCCCAAACAGAAAATAAAGTTTTATTACTTTTTCCACCATACTTTCACTTTCCACGGCTAACCGTATCCACGGGTGCCTTCCATACCAACACTTTCCAAGGAATTTATTATTTGACGACACAAAGTAAATTCATTTGTCATTTCGGGACCGGGAATCCCTAATACCTTTGTCATACCCTCGAGTAATGACAAGTGAATAAACACTCATCTTGAGAATAACACATCTAGCACGGAAATATATCAGCGACCCCCTACCGTTTCATGAGCGATACGAGCACACAAAAGAGAAGTTTATTTTGAAAATTAGAGATGGCACATACAAATTTGCTTAGAACGGCAAAAGAATACCGCATATTGGTAGGTATAGTGGACTCATGTGGCAAAACCGGTTCAAAGGATTTTGGATGCACAAGTAGTGATCATACTTAGTGCAAAATGAAAGCTAGCAAACTATTGAGAAGCAACCAAGCAAGAAATGGAAAAACTAATAAGCGAGCATTAAGCATAACTAACACCAAATAATGCACCAAAAGTAGAATGTAATTTCATTGCATAATTATTGACCTTTTTGCTTGCATAGGGAATCACAAACCTTAACACCAATATTCTTACTGAAGCATAATTACTCATCAACATGACTCACATATTATATAAACATATCTGGAAACTACTACAAGGAATCAAGTTTATTTTGTCCAATGATCATCATGAAAGTTTTTATTATATCCCCCTTGGATATCTATCACTTTGGGACTAGTTTCATAAATTGCTTTTGCTAGCTCAAACAAATCTAAGTGAAGAACATGGGCATAAAAATTTTCTTCGCTCAAAATAATTTAAGTGAAGCAAGAGAGAATTTCTTAATTTTGTACTAACTCTCAAATAAATCTAAGTGAAGCATGAGAGCATTTCTTCAAAAATAATAAAAAACACCATGCTCAAAAAGATATAAGTGAAGCACTAGAACTATTCCATAGCTCATAAAGATTTAAGTGAAGCATAGAGAGCAATTCTAACAAGTCATGGCATAATTTTGGCTCTCTCAAAAATGTGTGTCCAACAAGGAATCGTGACTAAGAACACAAAGCAAATCAAGCAAAGACTCATATCATACAAGACGCTCCAAGCAAAACTCATAATATGTGACGAATAAAAATATAGTTTAAAGTAAAATACTGATGGTTGTTAGAAGAAAGATGGGATGCCACTTAGGGGCATCCCCAAGCTTAGTTGCTTGATACTTCTTGAATATTATCTTGGCATGCCATGGGAATCCCCAAGCTTAGCCTTTTGCTAATCCTTATTCCTTCATCCATCGTAAAGTCACCCAAAACTTGAAAACTTCAATCACACAAAACTTAAAAAAAGCTTCGTGAGATCCGTTAGTATAAGAAAGCAAATCAGTACTATAAGTACTATTGCAAACCCATTCATATTTTATTTTTGCATTGTATCTACTGTATTCCAACTTTTCTATGGCAAAAAATCTTCAAAGAAAACCAAAGAATCATCAAAACAAGCACACAACGCAAAGAAAATAGAATCTGTCAAAGTAGAACAGTCTGTAGCAATCTTGATATTTCAAATACTTCTTTAACTCCAAAATTTTGAAAACTTAGGAAAAGGTAAGCAATTTGTATGTTAATCTCTTGCTAATACAATCAGTATATTATCGCGCTTCTGTTAAAAATGAAAATTATTTTCGTGAGCGCAAAAGTTTCTATTTTTTAGCAAGATGAAATCAACTATCACCCAACAAGATCCTCAAGGCTAACTTGGCACAAACAGTAACTAAAACACAAAAACACAATCATAACAGTAGGATAACTGTGGAAACACTCAATAACATAAAGAAAACGACAAAAATATATTTTATTCATTGGGTTGCCTCCCAACAAGCGCTATTGTTTTATGCCACTAGCTAGCCATAATGCAAAGGATCTAATTATTGTCATCTTTGGTCTCCAACTCTTCAATCAAATACATGGAATTCTTCAAGGATTTAGCATACAAATTTTCAATGACAATACTCCTAGGAAAAAGTTTAAGGAATTCATTCTTGCACAAAGGATTTCTTATAACTTCAACAAAGTCCGGGTGAATACTAATTATCTTGAGATCTTATTTACTGCTATTGCTAGAAGTTGCACCCTTGTTCTTAATAACTTGAGTAATCTTGCCAACTTTTATGGGAGTTTTTTCAATAGTCTTAGCGGAAGCAAAATACGTACTTAGATTACTAAACATTTCTTCCAGTTTGTCAATCCGAGACGGGCTTTCTTCAATTCTTTCATGAATTATGGTCCCCTTTTCTTTTAACAACTTAAAAACTTCTCCCGCTTTTGACCCAATTTTAGTAGAAAAATTATGCATCTTTTTATCCAAATTTTCAATATGTTCTTCGGTAAGAATTTTCTTTTCAATAGGATATAGTCTTTCCGTAACATGCTCAAGAGTCAAAGTTGTTTCATTAATCATAAGCGGGGGTGAACCCACTAAATTTCCCATAGCATTAAAAGCATCAAGAGAGGTACACATCAAGATATTACCTCCAGTAATCGTATCAAGGACGAATCTGTACCAAGTGGTGATGCCCACATAAAAATAGCGTAGAAGAACAACAGTAGATTGCTTACGAATAGATCTATTATGAGCATTGGAAATCCTATACCAAGCATCCTTTAAATTCTCCCATCCCCTTTGTTTAAAGTTAAGAACCTCATTCTCGGGAGTGCATGCAATATAGGAAGAACTATCCACAATGACAAGAAGTGGCAAAGAAGGTTTCACACAAAAATAGATCTGACGAGAAAACGACAAACGGAAAAGAGGGCGAATAAAACGGTTATTTTTTGTGAAGTGGGGGAGAGAAAAATGAGAGACAAATGGCAAATAATGTAAATTGCAAGGAGATGAGATTTTTGATTAGGAACCTAGTAGATGTTGATGATGTCTCCCCGGCAACGGCGCCAAAAATTCCTTTTGATGTCGGCTTGAACTACGTCGGTATTTCCCCAAAGAGGAAGGGATGATGCACCACAGCAACGGTAGTTATTTCCCTCAGTGATGAGACCAAGGTTATCGAACCAGTAGGATAACCACGCAACACCACGTAAATAGCTTCTGCACACAAAGAACAAATACTTTCAACCCGACGTATTAAAGGGGTTGTCAATCCCTTTTGGGCAATGGTGCCAGAAATTGGCAAGTAGATGGGATAAAAATTGTAGTAGATTCATAAATGCAAATAAAATCAAATAAAATTCAGCGAGATAGTTTTGGGTTTTTTGATTAATAGATCTGAAAATAAAAGCAAATAAAAATAGATCACGAAGGCAAATATAATAAAGAAGAGACCCGGGCGCCGTAGATTTCACTAGTGGCTTCTCTCGAGAAAAAAAACAAATGGTGGGTAAACAAATTACTGTTGGGAATTGATAGAACTTCAAATAATCATGACAATATCCAGGCAATGATCATTATATAGGCATCACGTCCAAGATTAGTAGACCGACTCCTGCCTGCATCTACTACTATTACTCCACACATCGACCGCTATCCAGCATGCATCTAGTTTATTAAGTTCATGGAGAAATAGAGTGATGCAATAAGAACGATGACATGATGTGGACAAGATCTATTTATGTAGGAATAGTCCCCATCTTGTTATCCTTAATAGCAATGATACATACATGTCGGTTCCCCTTCTGTCACTTGGATCAAGCACCGTAAGATCGAACCCATCACA
This sequence comes from Triticum dicoccoides, assembly GCF_002162155.2. Taxonomy (NCBI): domain Eukaryota; kingdom Viridiplantae; phylum Streptophyta; class Magnoliopsida; order Poales; family Poaceae; genus Triticum; species Triticum dicoccoides. The sequence continues at coordinate 197,240,636 of NC_041380.1, forward strand.
AAGAACCTCTTCCCATTGCAAGATAAATAGATCAAGTTGGCCAAACAAAAGCCAAATATCGGAGAAGAAATATGAGGCTATAAGCAATCATGCATATAAAAGATCAAAAGACTCAAATAACTTTCATGGATAAAAACATAGATCTGATATTGAACTCAAAGTTCATCGGACCCCAACAAACACACCGCAAAAAGAATTACATCATATGGATCTCCAAGAGACCATTGTATTGAGAATCAAACAAGAGAGAGGAATACATCTAGCTACTAACTACGGACACGAAGGTCTACAAAAGGCTACCCACGCATCATCGGAGAGGCACAAATGAGGATGATGAACCCCTCCGTGATGGTGTCTAAATTGGATCTGGTGTTTCTAGAACTTGCGGCAGCTGGAATTGATTTTCATCGACTCCCCTAGGGTTTCTGGAATATTGGGGTATTTATAGAGCAAAGAGGCAGTGCAGTAGGCCACCGAGATGGGCACAACCCACCAGGGCGTGCTTGGGCCTCCAAGCGCGCCCTGGTGTCTTGTGCTCACCTCGGGCTCCCTCTTTGGTACTTTTTTGGCCCACTGGATGTCTTTTGGTCCAAAAAAATCCACAAAAAGTTTTGCTGTGTTTGGACTCCATTTGGTATTGATTTCCCGTGATGTAAAAAACACGCAGAAAACAACAATTGGCAGTGGGCACTATGTTAATAGGTTACTACCAAAAAATTATATCAAATGACTATAAAATGATTGTAAAACATCCAAGAATGATAATATAACAACATGGAACAATAAAAAATTATAGATACGTTGGAGACATATAAACACACTCTCCACTCATTTCTATTCATCTCCATGGATAGATCATTGCGTGTGCGTAGAAATTTTTTGTTTTTCATGCAACAATTCCCAACAGTGGAATCGTGAGCCAGGTCTATGCGTAGATGATATGCACCAGTAGAACACAAATAGTTGTGGGCGGTGATAGTCATACTACTTACCACCAACGTCTTATTTTGATTTGGCGGTATTGTGGGATAAAGTGGCCCGGACCAACCTTACATGTCCAGGCACATGAGACCGGTTCCTCCGATAGACATGCAACTAGTTTTGCATAAAGGTGGCTGGCGGGTGTCTGTTTCTCCTACTTTAGTTGAATTCAATTTGACTGCAGCCTGTCCTTGAAGGATGTTAAAACAACAAACTTGATGAAACACCGTTGTGGTTTGATGCATAGGTAAGAACGTTTCTTGCTAGAAGCCGTAGCAGCCACGTAAAACTTGCAACAACAAAGTAGAGGACGTCTAACTTGTTTTTGCAGGGCATGTTGTCAAGTGATATGGTCAAGACATGATGTGATATACATTATTGTATGAGATGATCATGTTTTCTAAAAGTTATCAGCAACCGACAGGAGCCTTATGGTCGTCTCTTTATTGTGTGAAATGCAAACACCATGTAATTGCTTTACTTTATCACTATGTATTAGCGATAGTTGTAGAAGCAATAGTTGGCGAGATGACCAGGACGCAACGATGAAGATCAAGGTGTCGAGCCTATGACGATGGCGATCATGACGATGCTTTGGAGATGGAGATCAAAAGCCCAAGATGATGATGGCCATATCATGTCACATATTTTGATTGCATGTGATGTTTATCTTTTATGCATCTTATTTTGCTTAGTACGGCGGTAGCATTATAAGATGATCCCTTAACTAAATCTCAAGGTAAAAGTGTTCTCACCGGGTATGCACTGTTTTCTACAGTTTGTCGTGTTGAGACACCACATGATGATCGGGTGTGATAGACTGTATGTTCACATACAACGGGTCAAGAGAGTTTTGCACATGCGGAATACTTGGGTTAAACTTGACGAGCCTAGCATGTACAGACATGGCCTCGAAACACTGGAGACCGAAAGGTCGAACGTGAATCATTGTCATAGCCCTAGATCCATGTTTGTAAATAGTGGCATTGCATCCATGCATCATGTCTAATTTTATCTGAAACTTGAAATGGGCACTAATAAACCCTAGCAGCAAATGAAATTCAACTAGGGTCAAAATTAATTCTTCCAATGAACCCAAAATGCCTTCATAAATGTTCATCACTTTTGTATTGGTCTAGAACCTCTGACAAAAATGGTGCACACTTCTCTAGGACACTCTTGATTTTTGAATTAAGTCATAAGTATTTGAATTTGGACATCTAAATTCTATAGAATATTTTAAATGTCCAAATAATCTTGAAAGCATTTGAGGGCTATTGGAAATATTTTCAAAAGTGCCCACAATTATTTTTAGGATTTTACAAAATGAATTAGTATTTTTACTAATTCAAAACAGAGGCAAACAATAGAAAACAGAAACAAATTTAAAACAGAGAGAGAGAGTTTTTACCTGGAGCTTACCTGTGCAGCCCACTTGGCTGGCCTAGCGCTGTGCTAGCCCGTGCCAGTCATCGCCCTCCTCTCGCCAGAAGGATGGGAGCCACCTGCCTAATGCGCGCGACCACGCGCCGCGCCACCTCCTGCTTCCCGCCGCTACCCCGATGCAGCTACGACCGCCACACACTCCCCTCGACCCCTCGACCCTCTCTCACTCTCCCAGTGCCTCTCTCCCTCCTCTGGCTCTCTCCCTCGCATCACCCGAGAGCTGCCGTTGCCGCCGCTCACCGTTGCCGCACCTAGAGCCACCCCTCGCCCCTCTGACGTGCCCATGAGCTCCGCCTCTGTCGTCTATGCCTCCTCGACGTGCCAAGCAACCGGGGACGTGTCGTATCGCCTCCATCAACATCATCTTCAAGCTCCAACGCCGGTGTTCGCCGTCGCCAGTCCGTCGTCTCCAAAGCTTCTCCCGAGCTGACGAGTACTCCAGGCGACGCGCTGTGAGCTACTGGTCGTTTCCCCCATGGTCCCTGCTCGATTTCTTCCTCTAGCCTCATCACCCATGAAACCGAGGCCGCCGTCCGCCATGGCCGGCGAGCCCGCCCTCACAAGCCTCTCCTACTCGCTCCAGGGGCAATGACGCGCTCCTGGCACCTCTAGGAGGCTGCCTAGCTACTCGGTTTGCTCGCTCGATCGCTGCAGCCATGCCCCCGCACCTGCCCGAACTCCAGCCGCCGTCGCAAGCTCGTCCCCGACGAGTACAACGCGTCCCAGCCGCTGCTGACTACTCTGTTCGATACGGACGAGCTTGAGCTACCTCCTGGTGGTCTCATCGGATCTAGCCGCAGCCCCTAGCGCCGCCCAGCTGTGCCTCCACCATGCGGAATGGTCACCGCCGGTGAAACTCCGGTGACTGCCGATGTGGCACACTTAATTAGTGCTAATGATCCAACTAATCACCCCTAGAGCCACTCACTAGTTGGCCCCATGCCCTAACTAACCCCGGGAATTATCTGCTGTTTAGTTTAGATTAATCCAGCCGGCCCCACATGTCAGTTTTACCATGCCACGTCAATGTTGACATGGCTCCACTGGTCAGCCCTGTTCCTACCTTGTTACACTGACACGCGGGTCCCATTGGTCAGGTTTGACCTGGACAGCCCCTGTTGACTTGCTGACGTCATAGTGACGCATTGTTGACGTAGTAATGCATTTTCTGGATTTAGTTCAATTTTTAAATAGCCTGGAAATTCTAGAAAATGCTATAAACTTCTAAAATTCATAGAAATTAAACCATAACTCCAAATGAAATAAGTTATACTAGCAAAAAGGCCTGTGCGTTGCAACAGGAGATTTTTTCCATACGCTCTTAATTTACAAAAAATGGTCCATAATCTGAGAATTTGTAGCTACAACCCAAACGAAGATGGTCTTAACCTATGAAAGCGCGGGTTAAGATTCTACAGGTGTTCTATTTCAACATGGCTTGCATGTAGATTTAATCCGTACAAAGAAACGGGCAAGTGATCATGCATTTATTCATGTCAGGTTCGGAATGGGGAGTTGTTACACGCGAGTAAAGAAAAATGACATAAACAAACGATGACACATTAGCACACTACGGAGACATATGCGCATCAATGGCAGTTTTTAGTTTAAGAATCACCAACTTAGGGTAACTCTTGAGCACTTTTTTCACATGCATATTTCTTAAACACATGAAGAGTTGTTAAAAAGATACATAATTTTTTAGTCATAAAAAGAGATTTTTATTTTGACTGGAAATGAACATTTTTGTGTGGTCTCCCATGGATGCGGGTACTTGCACTGCTATTTCATCACTATTTCTTGCCATACATGTCATAGGTATTGGTCCCTGTTTGATCACTATTTATATCTTATCAAACTTGTCTTTTTTTTTTGTCATGCATGCCTTCTTTTTACTTTTTTTCATGCACACCCTGTCTTTTTTCTTCTTATATATAGGAGAATAGCGCAACATCTCATCTTTATCGGACCTCCTCTGCATTTTCTTTTTTATTTATTTTATAGCGGACATCCCATCTTTATTGGATCCTTCTTTTATTTCTTGTCATGCATATCCTTATTTATTGGGTGTCGCTAGCAAATTTTCTTCAATTTCATGTCCAATCTTGGTTTTGCGAAGGTGTTCATCCCTAATCTAAATGAGTACCGGTATGAAAAAAAGAATAGTGCAACATCTCATGATTAACGTTGCAGCCTAGATAGTATTTTTAAATTGTTAACAGGTAAAATAACATTATATTAAGATTCTACATATTTTTCTAATCAAATTCCATATATAACATGTTAAATTTGAAGTTATGTTTAGAAGATATGATTATTTTAAAAAACATTTGATATCTACTACGGGTTTAATGTTAGAAAAATTAGTGGCTTTTCTATAAAATAGCATGACGGACTAAGAATACCTATTTCCTTTATTAGTAGGTATAGATATGAAAAATGATTAGAAAAATCCAATCTATCCATTTGTACCTTTTTCACATATGGTTGCTGAATAGGGCAAATCAAATGTTTGGCATTTAAATTATCACATATGGAGTTTGAATTTGAACCTTTGGTTCAAACCAACTTCATTTAAATTGTTGCTAGCTACATTTGCTCAAATCACAGCATATTGCCATGTCATGATTAGGCATCATATTGTTGCATTGCATTGATTGTGTTCCTTCTTTGTTCGCCGGTGTTGTTCCCCCTCAGTAGACATTGTTCCGGCGATGTGATCATGCACCGATGAAGAACTATACTATCTTCGGAAGTGCCAGGCAAGCAAAACCCCCTTGTTCATTCTGATACAATCCCACTCTCTCGCTCCTGCTCTCTATTATTGCATTAGGACAACAACGATTCATCTGTTACATGCTGCGGTAGTTGAACCCCTTTTCCTCTGCATGACCTGTCATTGCCACAGTAAATAGATGAAACCACTAGCATGAGTAGGAGTTGTTTGAGCCTCGATGTGCCTACTCATTCATGCTTCTTTGTCATGCCTGCTAGTGCTTAGAGTTGAGTCAGGTCTGATTCATCGGGGATGAATTGTAATGGTGATGAACATGTCATACTATGTGTGAGCTAAGGGTGTGAACATGATTTGGTAAAGGTAGCGGTGAGAGGCCATGTAGGAGTACATGGTGGGTTGTCTCATTGAAACGGTCCTCAGGAATTGAGTTTTGTGTTTGTGATCCATGAAAAACTACTACCACGCATTGGAATGCTTAAGTGCCCCTCTCGACTTATTAACCGCCCTGTCCTCTGTCCAGGAGTTGCAAGTAATTTCTGGTGTTTTTAGTATGCTGGAGGACGTGTGTAACACTGACTTGAGGGGTGGGCTGTGATGCGGTAGGCACGTGTCACAATGTACCAGGACACCCGTTTAGTGCCTCGGGAACCCCGCACACATCATTCGGGGCCATATGTGGAAACCTCGGCTGGACTCCCCGTGGATGGAACCTGAATAGGCGATAAACCTGGGCTAGGGATTTGTGTGGTTAGTCAGGTCGTGGCTGACACCCTCATCAGGCTTCCGCTTAAAGGTTGCCGAGATACATAACATGTACATGGCGGTAAGTGGCAAGAGCATGTGTGAAGAAGTACACCCCTGCAGGGTTAACATCATCTATTCGAATAGCCGCGTCTGCGGTAAACGACCTCTGGGTTGCCTATACAGTTCATAGGCAAGTGAAAGTGGATACTCTAAAATGCGCAAGATAAGCGTGAGTGCTATGGATGGCCAACTCTTTATCCCTTCCTTACTCAGTACATGGGATGTGTAAAGATTACACCACTTGCGACATGCCTACCATGCGGTTATGCCTCTAAGTCGTGATACGACATGTGGGAGATATAGCCGCATCGTGGGTGTTACAAGTTGGCCTCAGAGAAGGTCTGCAACTAGATCTTGTGCTTTTTGAGCCGACCAAGTATGATGATTTCTACAACATGGCACTAAAGCAAGAAGCTTCTCAGATCAAGTGTGATGCATCTAAGAAGAGAGTTAGGGATGCAACTCCATCTTCTTCTTCAACTCAAGTGGCAGCTAAGCAGCAGAAATTCTGGTTGCATCCTCCTCCTCCGTTCCGTCAGCCTTATCAACAGAAGAGTAAAGGTGGCAATGGATCTTCCCACCCACCCAACCCAGGCTATCAGAACAAAGCTCCATCTCATGTTCCAAGGTCAAGTGCTCCGTATCACCGTCCGCTCTCAGAGGTTACTTCCAACAAGTGTCAGCAGAAAGGGCACTATGCAAACAAATGCTTCAACCAAAGGCGCCTTCCGCCTCCTCCTCCTGTGAGATCTGCTAGCAATGCAATGGTCAAGCATAATCCCAAGCTTGCTAAGGTCAACATGATGAACGCAGCTTAGGCAGAGGACTCTTCAGAAGTGATCATGCGTAACCTTCCAGTTAACTCCATTCCTGCTAAAGTCTTATTTGATACTGGTACATCGCATTCTTTCAAGTCATCCCCATTTACATCGGAGCACAACTTTGACACTAAGGCATTACCTAAAGCATTGCAAGTTGTTTCTCCGGCTAAGCGTTTGAGTTCTAGCATGATGGTTATGAATGTCGATATCGAAATGGGCGACTACAAATTTCTGGCTTCTCCAATTGTTCTTGGTGACTCGGATATTGATCTAATTCTCGGCATGGACTGGCTTTCTAAGCACAAGGCTATGCTTGATTGTGCTGCCAGAGAAATTCAATTGACACACTCTTCTGAGGATGTGATCATCTATGCCGCTCGTGATGAAACCATTCGACTGTTTTCTCTCAATGAGAAGGGAGAGTTGAATGCCATCTCTCATATTCCAGTCGTTTGTGAATATCAAGACGTCTTTCCAGAAGAGCTTCCAGGAATGCCTCCTCACTGGCCAGTTGAATTCGTCATCGATCTTGAGCCTAGCACGAAACCTGTTTGCAAACGTCCTTACAAGCTTGGACCAGAAGAGTTGAAGGAGCTGAAGAAACAACTCGATGAACAAGAGCGTATGGGTCTGATCCGACCGAGTTCTTCTCCATGGGGTTGTGGTGTTCTTTTTGTCAAGAAGAAGGATGGAACAGAACGTCTCTGTGTCGACTACCATCCATTGAACAATAAGACAATAAAGAACAAGTACCCACTTCCCAACATCAGTGAGCTATTCGAGCAACTTAAGGGTGCTCAAGTATTCTCCAAGCTTGACCTCCGTTTGGGCTACCATCAGATTCGCATTCGTGAACAAGATATCCCCAAGACATCATTCAGAACAAGCTATGGTTCTTATGAATATAATGTCATGTCTTTCGGCTTTGTCAATGCTCCTCCAACGTTCTCTCGCATGATGAACTTCATCTTCAACCCTTGCACAAATGATTTCGTCTTGGTGTATCTCGATAATATTTTGGTCTTCTCCAAGAACAAGGAGGATCATGCCAAACATTTGAGATTAGTGCTGGACAAACTCAGAGAACATCAATTCTATGCGAAGTTTTCAAAGTGCGAGTTTTGGCTCGATGAGGTTCTCTACCTTGGGCATATCATCTCTGCCAAGGGCATAGCTGTTAATCCTGAGAAGGTGTTTGCAATTATGAATTGGGAACCGCCTCGGAATGTCAAGCAGCTCCGCAGTTTCCTTGGGCTTGCAAGCTATCGTCGAAGATTCGTTGAGAATTTCTTTAAGATTGCAAAGCCTCTTTCCAACCTCCTCTAGAAGCCTGTGAAGTATGTCTGGACGCCTGAATGTGACATCGCTTTCAACACCCTCAAAGAGAAGCTAGTTACAACTCCAGTTTTGACTCCTCCTGATGAATCCAAACCATTCAAAGTTTTCTGTGATGCTTCCCTGCAAGGTCTTGGTGCTGTGTTAATGCAAGATAAGAAAGTGGTGGCCTATACCTCTCGCCAGTTGAAGCCCAACGAAAAGAACTACCCCACTCATGACCTCGAGTTGGCGGCAGTTGTCCATGCTCTGTTAACATGGAGACATCTCTTGTTGGGAAGGAAATTGGACATCTTCACTGATCGTAAGAGCCTCAAGTACATCTTCACTCAGCCCAACCTCAAGCTCAGACAGACTCGTTGGGTCGAAATGATTCAAGAGTATAATCCGAGTATTGAATATACTCCAGGCAAGGCCAATGTCATTGCAGACGCTTTGAGCAGGAAGGCTTACTGCAACAGTTTGATTCTCAAGCCCTTCCAATCGGACCTTTGTGAAGATTTCCGCAAACTTAACCTCCAAGTTGTTCCTCAAGGCTTCCTCGTCAACCTCCAAGTCTCTCCTACTTTGGAAGATCAAATTTGTGAGGCACAACTTCTTGATGCAATGGTGAAGAAGGTGAAAAATGGGATTGCCAAGAGCCAACCCAAGTACAAGTGCTATCGCCTTGATGACAAAGATACTCTTTTCTTCGAGGATCGAATTGTGGTTCCTAAGGGTGATCTACGTAAAGTCATTATGAATGAGGCGCACAATTCCCTTCTATCCATTCATCCTAGAAGTACAAAGATGTACCATGACCTCAAGCAGTCATATTGGTGGACTCGAATGAAGTGAGAAATTGCTCAGTTCATGAATGAATGTGATGTCTGCAGAAGAGTGAAAGCAGAACACCAACGGCCAGCTGGTCTCCTCCAACCTCTTGCCATTCCAGAATGGAAGTTTGACCATATTGAGATGGACTTCATGACTGGATTTCCCAAGTCCAAGCGTGGAAATGATGCTATCTTTGTTGTCATCGACAAGCTTACTAAAGTGTATCATTTTCTTCCTATCAAAGAATCTATCATAGTTGCTCAGTTGGCAGAGCTATATACCTCCAGGATTGTCTCCTTGCACGGCATTCCATAGTTGATATCTTCAGATTGTGGAAGCATGTTCACTTCTAAGTTTTGGGATTCCTTCCAGAAGGCCATGGGCACCAACATTCGCTTCAGCACAACCTTCCATCCTCAAACTAGTGGACAAGTCGAGCAAGTAAATCAAATTCTTGAAGATATGCTCAGGGCTTGTGTTATTTCCTTCGGTATGAAGTGGGAAGATTGTCTCACATATGACGAGTTCTCCTACAACAACAACTTCCAAGTGAGTTCGGGCAAGGCCCCATTCAAGATACTCTATGGCAGAAAGTGCCGTACTCCTCTTAATTGGTCAGAGACTGGTGAACTCCAACTTCTTGGCAATGACTTAATCACAGAGGCTGAAGAAATGTGTAAAGTCATCCATGAAAATCTCAAAGCCGCGCAATCACGTCAGAAGAGTTACTATGATAGCAAGCACCGTGACTTGGCTTTCGAGATCGGAGACCATGTCTACCTCCGCGTCTCTCCAATGAAAGGTACTCGTCACTTCGGTATCAAAGGGAAGCTTGATCCTAGATACGCGAGTCCTTTCAAGATCATTGGCAAAAGAGGCGACCTTGCCTATCAACTTGAGCTTCCATCCAACTTTGCAAATGTGCACAACATGTTTCACGTGTCTCAGCTTCGCAAGTGCTTCAAGACTCCTGACCGCACCATCAACTTCGAAGAGATTGATCTCCAAGAAGACCTGTCATATCATGAGCATCCCGTTGCTATTCTTGAAGAAACCGAGCGCAAGACTCGCAACAAGTCTATCAAATTCCTGAAAGTGAAGTGGTCACACCATTCCGACCGAGAAGCCACCTGGGAATGCGAGGACCACCTCTGTTCCGAATATCCGGAGTTCTTTCAGTCCTAGATCTTGGGACGAGATCCTTTTGTAGTGGTGGGGTGTTGTAACGCCCCATATGTAACTTACCATATTTGTACTCCGACTCTTGCCATTTTCGGCTTTAAGTTATGAGATTCATTGTTGGGTTTTCTCTTTGTTTTGCATTTTGTCCATGTAATGCATTTCGTATCATGTCATCATGTGCATCTCATTTGCATACGTGTTCGTCTCATGCATCCGAGCATTTTCCCCGTTGTCCGTTTTGCAATCCGGCACTCCTATGTCCTCCGGCGCCCTCTTTTGTCTCTTTTCATGAGCGGGTGTTAAACTTTCTCGGAATGGGCCGAGATTTTCCAAGCAGCCTTGTTACACCATCGTAGACCGCCTGTCAAGTTTCGTCCCATTTGAAGTCCGTTTGATACTCCAACGGTTAACCGGGGAACCGTAAAGGCATCGTGTGTGTTGCAGCCCAACACCCCTCCAAAGTGGCCCAATAACCCATCCAAACCTATCCGATGTCCTCCGCCGTCGGATCACGATCGCGTGGCCGAAAACTACACTTCATTTGGACACTCCCACCTCCTTCTATGTATAAATATGTGATCCCCTCTCCAATTTTCGGGTACAAACCCTAGCCCCGCTCCTCCTCGCCGCCGGACGCGTCCGGACCGCACCGGACATGTCCGCGCCGCCGCTCCCCTCCACTCACAGGCTGCCATGCGTCCACTGCCGCCTTCCACGCCACCGGCCCGCCTGGGCCCATCACCGGCCCCAGCAGGCCTGCGCGTCCGCCGCCCAGCCCCCGCTCACCTCCGCCTGCGCCCTCGCACGTCCGCCGCCCCGCGCCCGAAGCTCCGCCGCTCGACGCGCCCACCGGCCGCCGCCTCGCCGTCCAGCTCCAGTGACCCCGCTGTCGACCTCTGCCGCCCTCCTCCGCCGCTGCGTCACCGGCGACCACCGGATCCGGCCGGCACAGCCCTCCCCGGCCTCTCCTTCCTCCTCGCCGGCCGCTTCTTCCTTCTCCAGCATACCCCGGCCACTGCAGCGCCAACTCTGGCGAACCTCGGGCTCCGCGCCAGATCTAGATCCGGAAGGTTGAACCTGAGATATTTCTAAGTCATTTTATTTTGCATTCTGAAGCCCTGTTCAACATGCCATAACTTCTCATCCGTAGATCCGCTTTGCATGCATGATATATCAAAATGTTCATCAGGATGTGCTCTTCATTTTGTTCCATTGTGCCATGCTTGTTTGAGTCTATCTTGATGCCTAAATCGTTGATGCAAGAGTGCTATAAAATGTTAGGTGCTGATTCTTAGCAGAGTATGAGCATTTGTCATTTTTGCTACATTTCTTGTGTGCTGCATATGGACTTGAGCTCTACATGTATTTTGGTCTATGCCATGCCATCTTTAGAGGGGTGTATGCCATGTATTTTTGTGATCTTTGTGTTGACTAGCACATGCATGCAAAGTAGCTCTCGTGATATTGCTGATTTCAGAGACTTAGAATTTCACTAAGTCATTTCCCAGCTATTATTTTTATGCCATGTATTCATGTTGTACAGTGAGATCCATGCTTCTTTTGAGTATGTTCAGTAAGGATGATTTTGACATATGGTTATGCTCTATCCATCAATGCCCCTATTTGCATTTATGGAGTGCCCTAGCATGACTGAATCTTGCTCTACTTTTGCTATAAAATGTTCCTGGCAGATTGTTTACATGTTAATCAATTTTGCCAAGGTTGTTGTAGTTGATCCATGCATGCTATGAGCTTGTTCTTGCTTTGGTTAGCTTCATGATCATGTCTTCTTGCTGGTAGTATGCTTATCTTGTCATGAAATGCTTTGTGATGAGTGAATCGAGCTCGCAAAGAGGCCTTCGTAACTCTGTTTATGCCATGCTCAGTTTTCTGCTAAGTCTGAATCTGTTAACGAAACTTGCTATGTTTACATGGGTGCCATCGTATCTTCTGATCCTTTTTGGCTTATGGTCAGTAAGGGACTTTTGTTTTAAGCTTTGAGTAGATTCATGCCATGCCTTGTATTGCTATGTTATGTTCCTGTAGCATGTTGTTATCTTGCTCTAAACATTGCTTCCTAATGTTAATTCCTGGCATGTTAGTATTTTCACCCAGTTTGTGATGCTGATATCTTTTGCACTTTTGCCATGCTTGTTTGAACCTGCTCTTGTGAGAATTAGCCGTAGCTCAGTGTTCATCTTTTGTCAAGCATCTTGAGTAGATCACTGCCATGTGCCTTGTTGCTATGTTGGAGTGCAGTAGCTTAGTTTCTTGTTGCATTCTAGATGGCATCGTGCTGTTAATCGCAGAATTGTGCCATTATTGTTTTGCTTGTCATTTGCAAATCATGCATCAGATTCCGGTGATCTTTATATAGATTTCGACCGAAATCAACTCATCTTTCCAGCGGTGCCTTGGTTTGCCAAGTCGATGCCCTGATCAATCTTTTCCTTCTGGAGAACGCATATGCATTGCATATCACATCCAACATATCATGCCATGTTTCGCATCATGTTGCTTGCCCATTGCACCGTGGTTGATTGTTGTTTCCTTTGCTTGTGTTCTTGCTTTTGGTAGAGCCGGGAGACCATTACGTGATCGAGGAACCCATTGAGTACGCTTACGAGGATCAAGCTTTCGTCAACTCGGAGTACTTTGCAGGCAAGATGACCATACCCTCGAAATCACTTCTATCTTTGCTTGCTAGTTGTTCGCTCTATTGCTATGCCGCGATACCTACCACTTGCTATATCATGCCTCCTATATTGCCATGACAAGCCTCTAACCCACCTTTCCTAGCAAACCGTTTTTTGGCTATGTTACCGCTTTGCTCATCCCCTCTGATAGCGTTGCTAGTTGCAGGTGAAGATGAAGTTTGTTCCTTGTTGGGACATGATTATTGTTGGGATATCATTATTATATCTTGTTTACTTTAATGCATCTATATACTTGGTAAAGGGTGGAAGGCTTGGCCTTATGCTTGGTGTTTTGTTCCACTCTTACTGCCCAAGTTTCCGTTATACCAGTGTTATGTTCCTTGATTTTGCGTTCCTTACGTGGTTGGGTGTTATGTGAACCCCTTGACAGTTCTCTTTGAATAAAACTCCTCCAGCAAGGCCCGACCTTGGTTTTACCATTTGGCTACCTACCACCATATACCTTCCCTTGGGTTCTATGGACTCAAGGGTCATCTTTATTTTAAACCCCCCCTAGGCCAGTGCTCCTCTAAGTGTTGGTCTGAACCGAGCTGCCTGCGGGGCCACCTCAGGGAAACTTGAGGTTTGGTTTTACTCGTAGCTAGTCTCATCTGGTGTTTCCATGAGAACGAGATACGTGCGACTCCTATCAGGATTTGTCGGCACATCGGGTGGCTTTGCTGGTCTAGTTTTACCATTGTCGAAATGTCTTGTAACCGGGATTCCAAGACTGATCGGGTTTTCTCGCTAGAAGGAATATCCTTCGTTGACCGTGAGATCTTGTGATGGGCTAAGTTGGGACACCCCTGCAGGGTTTTGTACTTTAAAAAGCCATGCCCGCGGTTATGGGCAGATGGGAATTTGTTAATATCCGGTTGTAGAGAACTTGACACTTAAATTCTTTAAAATGAATCAACCGCATGTGTAGCCGTGATGGTCTATTTTCGGCGGAGTCCGGGAAGAGAACCCGGTCTCGTGTTATGCCTGAACATATGTAGTTTCAGGATCACTTCTTGATCATTATAGCCTCTCGACCGAGCTTTGCTTCTCTTCTTGCTCTCATTTGCGTAAGTTAGACACCATATATGCCAGTGCTTGCTGCAGCTCCACCTCACTACCCCTTTTCCTACCTTAAGCTTAAATAGTCTTGATCGCGAGGGTGTGAAATTGCTGAGTCCCCATGACTCATAGATTACTTCCAAAACCAGATGCATGTGGCGATGATGCCAGTGCAGGGGACGTGCCCGAACTCAAGTGGGAGTTCGATGAGGATTCGGGACGTTACTATGTGTAACACCCACGATGCGGCTATATCTCCCACGTGTCGGAGCACGACTTAGAGGCATAACCGCATAGTAGGCATGTCGCAAGAGGGGTAATATTTACACATCCCATGTACTGAATAAGAAAGGGATAAAGAGTTGGCTTATAATCGCCACTTCACACAATACATAAATATAGCATTACATCATCCAGAATACAAACCGGGTCCAACTACGGAACCAACATAAAAGAAGACAACCCCTAATGCTAGATCCCGATCGCCCCGACTGGGCTCCACTATTGATCAACTGGAAACAAAACAACACAACGAAGACGATCTTCATCGAGCTCCCACTTGAGTTGGGTTGCGTCATCTGCACTGGTATCATCGGCACCTGCAACTGTTTGGAAGTATCTGTGAGCCACGAGGACTCAACAATCTCACACCCGCGAGATCAAGACTATTTAAGCTTAAGGGGTAGGAAAAGGTAGTGAGGTGGAGCTGCAGCAAGCACTAGCATATATGGTGGCTAACTTACGCAAATGAGAGCGAGAAGAGAAGCAAAGCACGGTCGTAAACTAGAAGTGATCCTGAAACTACTTACGTTCAAGCATAACACAAGCACCGTGTTCACTTCCCGGACTCCGCCGAGAAGAGACCATCACGGCTACACATGCGTCTGATGCATTTCAATTAAGTTAAGTGTCAAGTTTTCTACAACCGGATACTATTAAATTCCCATCTGCCCATAACCGCGGGCACGACTTTTGAAAGTTCAAAACCCTGCAGGGGTGTCCCAACTTAGCCCATCACAAGCTCTCATGGTCAACGAAGGATATTCCTTCTCGCAGGAAGACCCAATCTGGCTCGGAATCCCGGTCACAAGACATTTCGACAATGGTAAAACAAGACTAGCAAAGCCACCCGATGTGCCGACATTCCCGATAGGAGCTGCATATATCTCGTTCTCAGGGCAACACCGGAGGAGACATCCTATGAGTAAAACCAAACCTCAAGTTTCCCCGAGGTGGCCCCGCAGTCTACTCGGTTCGGACCAACACTTAGACAAGCACTGGCCTGGGGGGGCTTAAAATAAAGATGACCCTCGGGTTGGCCGACCCGATGGAAGGGTAGGTGGTGGTGAGGCAAATGGTAAAACCAAGGTTGGGCCTTGCTGGAGGAGTTTTATTCAAAGCAAACTGTCAAGGGGTCCCCATAACACCCAACCGTGTAAGGAACGCAAAATCAAGGAACATAACACCGGTATGACGGAAACTAGGGCGGCAAGAGTGGAACAAAATAGCAGGCATAAGGCCGAGCCTTCCACCCTTTACCAAGTATATAGATGCATTAATTAAATAAGAGATATTGTGATGCCCCAACATAACCATGTTCCAACACGGAACAAACTTCATCTTCACCTGTAACTAGCAACGCTATAAGAGGGGCTGAGCAAAGCGGTAACATAGCCAAACAACGGTTTGCTAGGAAAAGGTGGGTTAGAGGCTTGACATGGCAATATGGGAGGCATGATATAGCAAGTGGTAGGTATCGCGGAATAGCAAAAAAGCGAGCAACTAGCAAGCAAAGATAGAAGTGATTTCGAGGGTATGGTCATCTTGCCTGAGGTCCTGCAAGGAAGAAGAACGAGTCCATGAAGAAGACAAACGGACGAAGTCGAACGAATCCTCACAACTCCGGAACGAAACCGAAGCTAACACAAGAAGAAACCCGGAAAGAAGCAAACAACATAGTAAACAACCATAACATAACAAGGCATGATGCACAACCAAGTATGATGCATGTCCAGTTTAAATAAGCATGGCATGGCAATATGCACAAACAATACTACAAAATAAGTGGAGCTCAATATGCAATGAGTTGCATATTGACGGAACACCACATTCAAGTTATTTAGTTCGATCTTGTTTATGTACCCAACAATATTAAATGTGGATTAACATGGCAAGAGGTGAAGCATATGAAAAATAACTATCTAGTCAAGTTTAAATAAGGCCGGAAACAACAAACAACAGTTCCGGAAAATCCTCATGTGCATAGTTATGGGTTTGGTACTGTTCTGCCCTAAACCATATCTTAAAGTTGTTTAACATGCAAAGTAAAGTGACCATGTTAATCTATGCATTTTTCTACCCCATTTACATATAAAGTTTGTTAAGTTCGGAGCTACGGTTAATTAGTTGTGAATTAAAACATTTTAGCATGTTATGTGGAATGCATTCGTTCATTTTGTTCGGATGTGAAGACTTTATGTTGCAATTTCAACCCGTTTGATTCAGCTTCATATTATCTGCCAATGTGCTAATGGTTGTCACCCTCTTCAGGATGGCTCCCGCTAACGGCACCCATCAGAATCAGAATCAGGATCCGCCACCACCTCCACCTCCTCCGGAGGCATGGCAAGCTGTGATGGCCGCAACCAATGCGAACACGCAGTTGATCATGCAAATTCTTCAAGAGCACAATCAAGCGAACCAAGGCAACCAAGGAAACAATCAGAATCACTTTGCTACACTCAACCAGTTCCTTGCTAACGGGCCAAAGACTTTCAACAATTGTGTTGAGGCAACTGATGCTGACGATTGGCTCGTGGATCTGTGCAAGCATTTCGAGTGCAGTAACGTCAGGCCTGAGGACTTTGTCAAGTTCGCTTCCTTCCAACTCAAAGACCAAGCTGCATAATGGTTCCAGCAGTACAAGGATTCCAGAGGAGGCCGTGTGATTACCTAGGATGAATTCCGTCAAGACTTCAAATCTAAGGTGTGATGCTTCCAAGAAGCGAGTCAGAGATGCTACTCCTTCTTCCTCTACTCAATTGTCCAAGCAGCAGAAGTATTGGCTTCCTCCTCCTCCGTTCCGTCAGCCGTACCAGAAGAGCAAAGGTGGCAGTGGATCTTCCCACCCACCCAACCCTTGCTTTCAGAACAAGACTTCGTTTCAAACTCCAAGATCGAGTGCTCCGTATCACCGTCCGCTTTCAGAGGTCACGTGCAACAAGTGCCAACAGAAGGGTCACTATGCCAACAAGTGCTTCAACCAGAGGCGCCTTCCTCCTCCTCCTCCTGTGAGATCGGCAAGTATAGCTGTGGTCAAGCATAACCCCAAGCACGCCAAGGTCAACTTGATGAATGCAGCTCAGGCGGAGGACTCGTCAGATGTCATCATGGGTAACTTTCCAGTTAACTCTTTTCCCGCAAAAGTTCTTTTTGACATTGGTGCATCGCATTGTTTCATGTCAAGATCATTTGTTTCCAAGCATGACTTCGTTTCGCAAATGTTGGGTAAACCTATGGGAGTGGTTTCTCCGGCTAAGTCTATGAGGGCTACTTCAGTAGTCCCGGATGTTTCTATCATGATGGGTGATTTCAAGTTTCTGGCTTCTCCAATGGTCCTTGGTAATTCGGATATTGATCTTATTCTCGGGATGGATTGGCTTTCTAAGCACAAGGCTCAACTTGATTGTGCAGCCAGGCAGATTCAATTGACTCATTCGTCTGAGGATGTAATTGTCTTTGCCGCGAATGACGATACCATCCGTCTGTTTTCTCTCAATGAGAAGGGTGAACTGGATGCCATCTCGCAAATTCCAGTCGTTTGCGAATATCAAGACGTCTTTCCAGAAGAGCTTCCAGGAATGCCTCCGCACCGGCCAGTTGAATTCATCATCGATCTTGAGCCTGGTACGGAACCAGTGTGCAAGCGTCCTTAGAAGCTCGGACCTGAAGAGTTGAAGGAGCTGAAGAAGCAACTTGATATTCAAGAGAGAATAGGTCTCATCCAACCTAGTTCTTCTCCATGGGGTTGTGGTGTTCTTTTTGTGAAGAAGAAGGATGGAACGGACCGACTTTGTGTTGATTACCGTCCATTCAACAAGAAGACCATCAAGAACAAATACCCACTTCCCAACATCAATGAGCTGTTCGAACAACTCAAAGGTGCCCAAGTATTCTCCAAGCTTCATCTCCGTATGGGTTATCATCAGATTCGAATCCGTGAGCAAGATATTCCCAAGACGGCTTTTAGGACAAGCTATGGTTCATATGAATACACTGTCATGTCTTTTGGCCTCGTCAACGCTCCTCCGACTTTCTCTCGCATGATGAACTTCATCTTCAACGCCTACACCAATGACTTCGTTTTGGTCTATCTCAACGACATTCTGGTCTTTTCGAAGAACAAGGAAGATCATGCCAAGCACTTGCGTTTGGTACTCGATAAGCTCAGGGAACACCAGTTCTACGCCAAGTTCTCCAAGTGCGAATTTTGGCTCGATGAGGTTCTTTATCTTGGTCATATCATCTCTGCCAAGGGCATTGCGGTAAATCCTGAGAAGGTGTCTGCAATTGTGAATTGGGAACCTCCTCAGAACGTGAAGCAACTCCGTAGCTTCCTTGGTCTCGCAAGCTACTGTCGAAGATTCGTTGAAAACTTTTCTAAGATCGCGAAGCCTCTCTCAAATCTTCTCCAAAAGCACGTCAAGTATGTTTGGTCTCCGGAATGCGACATCGCTTTCAACACTTTGAAAGAGAAATCGGTCACTGCTCCAGTTCTGACTCCTCCTGATGAATCCAAGCCGTACGAGGTCTTTTGTGATGCCTCTCTTGAAGGTCTTGGTGCAGTGTTGATGCAAGAGAAGAAAGTTGTGGCTTATACCTCTCGCCAGTTGAAGCCCAACGAGAAGAACTACCCCACTCATGACCTCAAGTTGGCGGCAGTTGTGCATGCTCTTTTGACTTGGAGACATCTCTTATTGGGAAGAAAAGTGGACATCTTCACTAACCACAAGAGTCTCAAGTACATCTTCATTCAGCCTAATCTCAACCTCAGTCAGACTCGAAATGATTCAAGAGTATAATCCGAGTATCGAGTATACTCTAGGCAAGGCCAATGTGATTGCTGACGCATTGAGTAGGAAGGCTTGTTGCAACAGTCTGATTCTCAAGCCTTATCAACCCGAGCTTCGTGAAGCTTTCCGCAAACTTAATCTGCAAGTTGTTCCTCAAGGTTTCCTCGCCAACCTTCAAGTCTCTCCTACCTTGGAAGACCAGATTCTCCAAGCCCAGCTTCTTGATGCTATGGTGAAGAAGGTGAAGATTGGGATTTCCAAGAGTCAACCCAAGTACAAGGGCTACCGCCTTGATGACAAGGATACTCTCTTCTTCGAGGATCGCATTGTTGTGCCCAAAGGTGACCTTCGTAAAGTGATCATGAACGAGGCTCACAATTCTCTCCTCTCCATCCACCCTTGGAGCACGAAGATGTATCAGGACCTCAAGCAGGCTTATTGGTGGACTCGAATGAAGCGCGAGGTTGCTCAGCTCGTGAATGAATGTGATGTCTCCAGAAGAGTGAAGGCAGAACACCAAAGGCCAGCTGGTCTCCTCCAACCTCTTGCCATTCCAGAATGGAAGTTTGACCACATTGAGATGGACTTCGTGACTGGGTTTCCAAAGTCCAAACGTGGCAATGATGCTATATTCGTTGTCATCGACAAACTCACCAAAGTGGCTCACTTTCTGCCTATCAAATAGTCAATCAATGCAGCTCAATTGGCGGAGCTCTCTACCTCTTGAATTATCTCGCTGCATGGTATTCCACAAGTGATCTCTTCAGACCGTGGCATCATCTTTACCTCCAAGTTTTGGGATTCTTTTCAGAAGGCCATGGGCACCAACATCCACTTCAGCACAGCTTTCCATCCTCAAACTAGCGGTCAAGTCGAGCGTGTCAACCAGATTCTTGAAGATATGCTCAGGGCTTGTGTGATCTCCTTCGGCTTGAAGTGGGAGGATTGTCTTCCATATGCTGAATTCTCCTACAACAACAGTTTTCAAGCAAGTTCGGGCAAGGCCCCATTTGAAATTCTGTATGGCAGGAAGTGTCGTACCCCTCTCAACTGGTCTGAAACCGGTGAACGTCAGCTTCTGGGTAATGACTTAATCACAGAGGCAGAGGAAATGTGCAAAGTCATTCGAGATAACCTCAAAGCAGCCCAATCCCGCTAGAAGAGCTACTATGATAGTAAGCACATTGATTTGGCTTTCGAGATCGGAGATCATGTTTACCTCCGCTTCTCTCCAATGAAAGGTACTCGTCGCTTTGGTATCAAAGGGAAGCTTGCCCCCAGATACGTGGGACCTTTCAAGATCGTCAGCAAGAGAGGCGATCTCGCCTATCAACTCGAGCTTCCTTCAAACTTTTCAAATGTGCATGACGTGTTCCATGTCTCTCAGCTCCGAAAGTGCTTCAAGACTCCTGACCGCACCATCAACTTCGAGGACATTGAGCTCCAAGAAGATCTCTCTTATCATGAGCACCCCGTTGCTATTCTTGAAGAGACTGAACGCAAGACTCGCAACAAGTCAATCAAATTCCTCAAAGTCAAGTGGTCACACCATTCCGACCGTGAAGCTACCTGGGAACGCGAGGATGACCTCCGTTCTGAGTACCCGGCGTTCTTTCAGTCCTAGATCTCGGGACGAGATCCTTTCGTAGTGGTGGAGTGTTGTAACACCCGGATGTAATTTACCTAATATGTAATCCAACTCTTGCCGTTTCTGGCGTTAAGTTATCTTATTTTCTCGGGTTTGGGTTTTTTTGTCTCCGTGTGTTGTTGTCGTTGTCATGCATCTCATATCATCTCATCATGTGCATTGCATTTGCATACGTGTTCATCTCATGCATTCGAGAATTTTCCCCGTTGTCCGTTTTGCATTCCGGCGCTCCGTTCTCCTCCGGTGGTCGTTTCTACCTTTCTTTCGTGTGTGGGGATTAAACATTTACGGATTGTACCGAGACATGCCAAGCAGCCTTGGTTTACTACCGGTAGACCGTCTGTCAAGTTTCGTACCATTTGGACTTTGTTTGATGCTCCAACAGTTAAGCGAGGGACCAAGAAGGCCTCGTGTGTGTTGCAGCCCAACACCCTTCCATTTTGGCCCAAAACCCACCAAAACCCTCTCCATCATCTAGAGCGTTCGATCACGATTGCGTGGCCAAAAACCGCACCTCATTTGGACACTCCTAGCTCCCTCTATGCCTATATAAAGACCCCTCCGAAATTCTCCTTCTCCTTCCCCCCGAAACCCTAGATCCACCCACCTCGCGCGCCGGCGGACATTTTTCTGTCCGGCTGGAAACGTCCGGATCCGCCGCCGCCGCCACGTGGCGCTCCGCCATTC